>NW_022147617.1:5674747-5687022 GCF_002938485.1 Sitophilus oryzae
ATCAGTGTACTTCGTTCAGTTGCATTATTGCTTAGATAAAGAAAATAATCTACTATTAAGATAGATATGAAACTTAATAGTAAAATTTTTAGGTCAAAGCGCCTCTCCGTGTTTTAGTGGAGACACAAAGTTTATTTTTAAAGTTACAATGATATATTAGTATATCAGAGTAACTAATACTTTATAAATATATATATATATATATATATATATATATATATATATATATATATATATATATACATATATATATATATATATATATATATATATATATATATTGTACAATTTATTTTTATTTATTTACAGAGTTTCATGTAAATGATCGTAAAGTCGACTGGCTGTCTAATAAATAGACCGAGATTTATAGATTTTAAAGCGAACGAAAAAAAATCAAACAACGAATACATACCATATATTTTTCTTTATCTAAGATACATACCTTATCGTCTTTTGTAAACACGTACATTTTTGCAGTTTGTTAGTTTCTTTGAAAGATGCAACAAGAAAACACCATTTTACAGTTAATAAATAATAAAACTATTTCTGGCTATGATATTTAAAATTTAGATAGATAGAAAATTAAAAAAACAAACCAGTATTTGTAAACGCAGGCCCAAATTCAATAAAATCAAAATTTTCCTGCGAAAATCAGGCTTTTTTCACTGAAAAGGTATTTTTGATTTATCAGCAGCAGTCATTGTCAAGTTGACAATATACAGGGTGTTTTTTTTTTCGAATTAGTCTAAAAAATTATGGTGTGATTCTTCATGTGTTCTTAAAACAATTTTATATAACCATTAGGTCTAAAGTACTTCCTTTCTGATCTTCAGGGTGTTAAAAATTAAGAAAATCAATTTTTTGCTTAACATAAATGGTACACCACCTTTTTTTAAAAGAAAACTCTCTTTTCTTGACTGGCCATCATTTTTCAACAAAATTGATCTTTTGAGTTTTTCTTGTTCATCAAGCGGTTTGTCGAAAAAAACTCTTAATAAGTATATTTATTAAGAGCCCGCCTTTCGTTTTTCTAACGATTTTATATTTTTAGATTAATTAGGAAGCTTACCTGTATATACATATCACAGGCAACCAAATAAACTAGTAACCTCTAAAAATTATTTTTCTTACCACTAGCGACATACCGTGTTTTTAGTGTGTACTAAATTATTTTATCAAAATTTCACCATATAAGTTACCAGGCAATGGCTATAGGTGTCTCACAAATTGTCAACAATACGGTAGATTTCAAACAGAATAGACTTTGTGCAGGAAAGTGAATTAGCAAAAGCGGTTCCACCGTTTCCACGGAAATTTCAAGTAAAATAGTTCCAGCCTCAGGCGCTAGGTGGTAGTGAAATTAATTTTTAGTTTAAGAAGTTGCTACTAGTTATCGTCAGATGGCGTTAAGATTTTTTTGTAGTTTCCATAGTTTCCAACGGCCATTGTCATACGATTGTCATACTATTGTCAAATTCTCAAGAAATATTGTCATTGTCATAGCACCAATCCATAGATAAATGCAACAAGTTTAGATTGGAAAGCCCGTATAAATTTTAGGGCCTGAAATTATTTTGGGCCGCGACCGTTATACGCGATCTGGCGCTGCTATAGCGGTCGCTAAGAACAACGGCAAACAAAAACAGAAAGAATTTTCTCTTGTCAAAGTCAGAATCTTCAAAAATCATAATAATCTTTCAAAAAATCTAAACCGCTCTCATTAAAAAAATTCCGAAAAGTGTTTATAGCGTCCATTTTCAAAGTAATTATTACTATCTTGTGAGTTCAATTCAAGTTTTATTTACTCAACCGGTGATAATTGTGAAAAAGTGGCATTAAAATTTAAAAAGCTGTGCTGTGAACTGTGAACTGCAAAACCATCGTGGATCGTGGCATAACGTCGGTTTCCAATGTTTCATAGGTATTTCATACATGCGTCATATATAAAATAAAGTTTCTTGTATTTATGCAACACACTGTATTTTATTTATTTATGATTAAACGAAAATAATAATAAATTTGAATAAACAATATTTGGCGATATAATTCCCGAAAAAGCCGAACCAGTCGAAATTTTCAAAGTTTTGGGTCGTGACCGTTGCAAGAATAAGCGCCAAATAGTGTTTACATTATCCTTATGGGCACTTTCAATCTAAACTTGTTTCATTTGTCTATGCACCAATCATAATAAAAAATGTCTACTCCTATGTGGCGGATTTATCTCTCCAAAAAAATCCTTTATTGGTATTTCGGCACTGCACTGCAAGAAAAATCTACAAAATAAAATAGTTATTTTTTGTAAACACTGCTGTAAACATAACTTCTGACAAGCAGTGTCCGTTTAGGTTTAACGCAGAAGTGTTTACAAAAAATAACTGTTTTATTTTGTAGATTTTCTACAGTGGCTGGCTTGGCTCTATAAGATTTGGAGAACTCAATCCTCTTTGATAGGGGTTGTTATTACGATTCTGAACCAGATCCTAGAACTCTGCAGCGCATGCGCAAATGAAATAATGTCTTCATATTTCCTTCTGCGCATACGCATCACAGTTCTAAGACGGTTCAGACTCGGTAGTAACAAGAACCCGAACAAAGCTATAATATCAAATGATTATCAAAACGATTTTCAAAGTATAATTTTTGTTATAATATGTGTTTTAATTAAACAATTCTTTGTGTTTGTAGCCCTAAAAATATAATGTAGGTAAGTCTTTTCTTTTTGTCAGCATTTAAGTACCTATTTATATTTACTCCATTTACAAAACTTTGGGCGTATTACGTTGGTCTTGTTTTATTATAATAAACGATGATTATATATTTGAATTTTATTTTTTGTATGTATAAATTTTATTTTTACAAAACACATAGCAACGCTTTGCATTAGATTTGTTAATCTTGTGTAAAAAATAACTTTTAAGATGGTTTTCATATTAATGATAGTTTCAAGTAAAATTTAATAAATAAGAGTATTTAAATTCAGACCGTAGCCAATAGATGGCGCCACTAAAATGGAACCATTTTTTAGTTAGGCACTTTCCTTTCTTTTTTCTTCGTATATTCATTGACTTTGTGATTGACAATAAGTTTGGGCAGTCGCTCAACACATGTTGAACCCGGGGCGGGAAAGTAAAATAGCAAAAGCAGTTCCACCGTTTCCACGGATATTTCAAATAAAATAGTTCCAGCCTCGGGCGCTAGGTGGTAGTGCAATTAATCTTTAGGTTAAGTTGCCTAGTTTTGCCAGATGGCGTTAAATCAGGATTTTTTTTTTTTTTTTTTTTTTTGTAGTTTTCAACGGCCATTGTCACACTATTGTCAAATTCTCAAAAATATTGTCGTTGTCATAGCGCCAATCGTAATATTATCAAATGATTATCAAAACGATTTTCAAACTATAATTTGTTATATGTGTTTAATTAGACAATTCCTTTTATTTGTGGCCCTAAAAAATATAATGTAAGTCTTTTTATTTTACCATCATTTAAGTACCTATTTATATTTACTCCATTTACAAAACTTTGGGCGTATTACGTTGGTCTTGTTTATTATAATAAACGATGTTTAAATATTTGACTTATAAATAAAAACTTTAAATAATATTTACATGTTTGAGCTTTAATTTTTATTTAATAATTGTATAAATTATACTGTTAAATCTTATTTTTACACATCACAACATTGTTATTAGTATTGTTGAATTTATTGTAAAAAATAAGATTAATAATCAAACTAATTATTTTAGAGTAAAAATTAAATAAATACGCTCATTTAAAGAGCCCGCGCTTCGATCATTTAAAACAAGCCCTACTCTACAAATGGCGCCACTTCTGTAGGACCAGTTTTCAATTATTGGCAGAGTCCATTTTTCTAGTATATTCTTTATGTTAGAACACATCGTATTCCTATATTCTATCTTCAAATACTTTTCAGAATTTACTATTAATTATTATATCTCAATTCTTCTTGAAGCTTTGTGATAAAATGCCTCTTTAATTTTACCTATCATAGCTGTACTTCCCGGAAAATCATGAAAATGCTATAAAAATCGGAGAAGAACTATTATTAGAATATGCGGCGGAATTCAATTACCTCGGCAGTTTGATTACGGAAAAAGCCAATATAAAAGTGTACCAAGGAAGTTAGCTGAAAAAAAGTTAGGTTAGAACCTTGAAAATAACGATTTATTCTAAAATTAATTGTTGAAACTACATAAAATTTTAATGGCGCATAATTTTTTAGGGCCTATTATATTTACATCTCACAGAAACATTTTCTCCGCAGACATAATTATCTTGGGAATCCAGTAATCCACTTCTTACCAATAACTTATTTACATTTACTAGGAAATGCATATATGTAGGTATTTCATTCATATTGGATTAATGTTCAAACGGCCATGCCAATTATTACACTTGTTTGTCTTCCTGGTTCATTATTGGGAAATTAATTTTACATAAACAGATTAAAAAGAAAAATACTTTACCTTACTCTTTCTCTTTCTTTCCCATGTTAAAATGTAGGTAGTACAAATTAGGACTAATTTTAGTAAAATTCACCTCTATTTTACCATGTTATGACTTCAGGTCGGCTTTTTTTGACTTCATAGCCCATATTTCATACAAAACATCATAACCTGTTAACCTGTTTTTAACTTCCAAATTACTTTAGTTTTATTCCCCACTTTGGGAATTTGAACGTCAATTCTTGAAAATTTCGACAAATTTCCAGTTGGTTAATAATAGTCCAGGTGGTTAATTTAACGTAATTTTACCTTCAAATGTTTGTTGGGTTGTTTATAAGATTAAAATTACATCTATAACATTGCTACTTATTTAAAGAAAAATATCGTTAAGCTGAAATGGTAAAGAAACTGAATATCGTAAGGAAACGACATTTATTTTACGAGTATACAATTTTATAAACGTTTTAAAATGCTTACCTTAAAAAGGAACAAGTTTGGAAGTAGTATTTAAAGTTTTAGAGGAGTTAGAAGTTAGTTTAGGGTATACTCTTGAAACTTTCTTCTCCTCAAACTGTAATATGTAAAGCTCAAATAATATAGAACGCGTAAAACTGTGGCAAGATAAAATATCTTTTGATGGCTTCTAGTGGGAAGTGATAAAATATAAAATAATCAACACGGAAATTAACTAAATTTAATATTAGTCTGTCAACAATATAGCATTTAATTGTTGTAATAAAAATTTTATTAACAGGAAACTATTCATTCATGAAATAGGGAATGTGAATGGTAAATTAAATCAGGCGTAAGATTAGCACTAAAAAACTCATAAATTAATTATATATCAACATAAAGATTAATATATTGATGAAAGCACAGGCATATCTTTAAATTTTATACAGGGTCCATACATACATACATACCGTCATTACTCGCTGACGAGTATTTGACACTCATCTCTCAAATGGTCACGCAAGGCGTTTTCTTTCATGAGCCTTTCTGTGACTGAAAAGCCCGATACGTGATGTTATCTGTCTACCGCACTCCAGACATTCAAAAATCTCATTGCTTTGTTGCCTCTTTACTTTTTGGTTGTCGCTCTTAACTGACTTTACAATTCTTCTCCATTCCGTTCTATTGTGAGCTGCCTCTTCCCACTCCTTCTGCTTGTTAATTCCCTTTAAGTTTTCGTGGAAAATATCCTTTAACCTTTTGAATTGTCCACCCGGCCTCCTCTTACCGTCTACAAGCTCACCGTAAAGCAGAGATTTTTGTATGCGGTTTTCTTGCATTCTGCATATTTGACCAGCCCATCTTAAGCGGAACTTTGTAATCATGAATTCAATACTCTCGCAGTTAGCTTTTTCAAGGACCGATACGTTTGAGACGTGTTGCAACTTGTTTAATGCGTTCATGTGTCGGCGGTACGGCACCCAGGTTTCGCTTCCATATAACATTATGGGAATTATTATCGCTCGGTACACCGCAAGTTTCGTTTTTGTGCTCAAGTCATGATTGTAGAAAACCCTGTCTTTTAATTACCAGAATGCTCTTGAGGCGCTGCTAATCCTGTGCTGAATTTCAGAGTCGATATTGACCTTTTTCGAAATCAAACTGCCGAGGTAATTGAATTCCGCTACATATTCCAACAGTTCATCTCCGATTTTTATAGCTATTGTTATGATCTTCCGGGAGAGTGCACATTATTTTCGTTTTATCGATGTTCAGCTTAAGTCTCAAGGCCTCGTATGCCCATGTATATGTGTTCAACATTTCTTGCAATTGCTGTAACGTATTTGCAACTAGAGCACAGTCATCAGCGTATTGGAGTTCTGTGATGAATTTTGTACGTGTTTTTGCCCTGAGTCTTTTTATGTTGAACAGACCGCCGTCGTATCTGTATCTAATGCCCAAACCTCTCTCCTGCAGTTTGCTGTCCACTATAATGGAGAGCGCTGCCATGAATATATTGAATAGGAGAGGCGCAGGCGCTAAGACACATTCCTACCTAACGCCTGTGTTTGTTACGAAGGGATCGCTCAGTGATCCATGATATGACATTCTTGATTTGTTGTTGTTATGGAGGCTTGTACACACTGTAAGAAATTTGATGGGTACTCCGAATTTTTTCATAATTGCCCAAAGTGCATCTCTGTTCACAGAGTCGAAAGCTTTTGTTAGATCGTTGAATGCAACGTAAAGTTTAGACTGTTGCTCTTTTACTTTTTCCTGTAGTTGCCGGATGGAGAATATGGAATCGATGGTACCGCGGTTGCTGCGGTTGGGTCCGGCAAAAGTGCGTCGGGCATCTGTAGCTCCTGGAATAGAAAACTTGAGAATTTTGTTTATGTGCAAACTTGAAGTATCTACGAGAATGTATTTCAGGAAAATATTTTAACTTCTATATGGTGGCTCAAAAATGTGTGAGTGGATTGGGATCGGAAGAAAATTCATCCCGATCCACTGACACTTTTCTGAGCCACTTTGTAAAAGTTCAAATACCTGAAATACATACTTTAAGTTTGCACTTCTACAAAATTCCTATTTTTTTTATTTTAGGAACTACAGATGCCCGACGACGCAATATTGTCGGACCCTGTATGTGTTACATGAAAATCTAGGAATTAGAATGTCTAACAATTATCAATTTTCTGCAATTCAATTAATAACACAATAAATATTTTATGACTGGAAAATTATAAAATCAAGATACCGAAAATGTAACGCGAGTTTAACCAGACGTTGTCTTTGAGACATGAAAGGAAAATCAATTATACAACAATATTAAGATTAATGCGTTGATAGGTACAGGCGGATCAATATTTCAAATTTTCATTTCCTTATGGACTTCTGTTTTGTTTTGTTTTTCAAAATTGATAAAGCTGGTACATTTGTCACACTTTGCAGTCGAAAGTTTTCCGGCAAAATGTGTAATATTTTCTGCCATAATTGATTTACCATACAACTAAAATATATTTTTGTGAAAGCGTTTCGAAATTAACAGTTTTTGATATTTATTTGAGATTCGAAATGACACTCTTTTAGGCACTAGTATTTAAAAGTGACACTGGTTTAGGCACTAGTGCCTAAAAGTAAAATATGAAACGTCAGAAACAAAGAAAATATTTATTTATTATAAATCTTAAAGGTACAACAATGGACTCTGACATCGCATCTGACGGATCTTGATTATGCTGATGATATCTATCTCACAACGCAATCCTTCAAAGACATGGAAGTGATGCTCAGACGTCTAAAAACAGAAGCAGACAAAGTAGGATTAAGCATAAACATCGACAAAACAAAGTCAATGCGCATTAACACAAACAACAGCACTCCATTCAATGTAGGAATCAAACATGTCGAGAATGTAACAGAGTTTACTTACCTGGGAAGTATTGTAACAGCAAACGGTGGCGCAGACGCGGATATTGTCAGCAGGATCAGGAAGGCGCAGCGAGCCTTTGGCCAACTAAAATCGGTTTGGACGTCCCGTCAACTCTCCATACAAACAAAATTAAGAATATTCAATTCCAACGCCATACCAGTTGTATTATATGGCTGCGAGACATGGAGAGTGACAAAATTATCCATCAACCGTCCACAGGTATTTATCAATCGCTGATTGCGGAAAATACTTAAAGTCTTTTGGCTAGACACTATACGTAACACCGACCTGCTTCATCTTACAAACCAACAAGAGGTAGGCATTGAAATCCGCGAAGGAGAATGGGGTTGGATAGGTCACACTTTGCGGAAACCTGATAGTAATATAGCGAAATCTGCGTTGGAGTGGAATCCCCAAGGAAAAAGAAAGCAAGGACGACCTGCTCAAACATGGAGACGTTCCATACTGGATGAGCTTCAACAAGTAGGGTCAACATGGAAGGAAGCAAAAACAACTGCCAAAAACAGAACCCGATGGAGAGCTTTCACTGAAGCCCTTTGCTCCGCGTAGGAGATATAGGATCCTATATATACTATAAAGGTACAATTATTTAAATTTATTAAAGTGAATACGAGAGGCATCCAATTTTTCGTCTCTAAGAGAAATGCAAGTTGTAGGAGTCGGAATAAGTAAATTTCTTGTACTGGCAATGCTGGTAGCTTCTGCTTCTACGTGAACTACTTTTAATTTCTCATTTGGCGTATCTTTCTGTCCCATGATTCTGTCTGCTATTTCGGTTTTCTGTTCAATTGAATTTTCAATGTAACCTTCAGCAACCGAGCTTGATAGCCAACCTCCATGTCGCTTTAAAACTGCCCTTAAAACCGCCTGTTATGTCCGCTCCTGAATCTGCCAGCATTGTTGCAGAGCTGCGCCGAAAACAATGACCAGTGTATTCAATGGCGTTGGAGAGTCCAAGAAATTCCGCTATTTTTTGGCATACATTGCATTGATTCCAACTGGCAGGGTACAGCATTGATTTTTTCGATACGTCAAGAAAAATCGCGAAAATGTGACACATCAACATTGAGTGGTCGAAGTTTTGCGCACTTACGAAATACATGTAAGAAACTGATACCATCTATTATTGGTCCCTCAGTAATCATAAACACTCTAGGAAAATGAGTTTTTGTTGAATGATTCAGTATTAAAACTAAAAGAATTTCGGACTTCCATTGTCTTTATTTATTTTGCACAAAACTTTTCGGCCAGAAGTATCACTGATCGTTATCAAGTGTGAACTGATCTAAATCATACAACTACTGAGCTACTACTATGTACTAGAGTTGAGCATTCACCCGTGAATTAGTTGGGTGCAGTCAAGCATGCATGCATGTATGCTGGAGTGTTTTGTGAGTGGCTGCCATATTGTTGAAATTTCCATACTTGGATTGCTAAAGATTTAGTATTGTTAGAAATGAAAAATGTTGACCTCAGCTTAGTTGACATTTTTGAAACCAATATCTTTAGACTATGAGTTATACCATTCTTTGATTTTGACTGCTTACTTGTTTGCTAAGATATTCGCCCAGGCACGGTTGGAAATTATTAGTACACGCAACAAGGCCCTTATTGTCAAACTGAACCAAAAACATCGACAACAATGGACAGTAAACGATTGCATTTAGATTTCGTTTTCTTCTTATTCTTCTTCGGACGTTAGGACCATGTCCTGTGTTTTCTTCAATGGAATAAATTAGGAAAAGCTTTAGCACAGAATATTACACAGAAAAATAAGATAAAATATGCTTTAGTTAACATTATAAATTTAAAAAAAATATATTTATTTTTAAATGGGTGGGTTATCTCATAGGTACACAAGATTTTTTTTCACAAACACAAAGTTAATACATTAGTGGAAAAACATTGCTTTTAAATTATACATATCAAGCAATAATAAAGAAAGACTATTACATTCCTGGTAGCATTGCTATATTTATATCAAATAAATTTATGGGACAAAGCGCAAAAATGAAGTTGGCCAGGGCCGGCAACATTATCCCAGCCTTTTTTGCCTCTATCCCTTTTTTCTGTTGTTTTTCCTCCGTGTAATGGAGGTTTTCCTGATTTATGAAGGCCCTTTTTCATTCATAGCACGTGATTTCTTTTTGCCACCGCTAGGGGAGAAACATTTTTATGTAATATAATAACGGTGACATATATTTGAAGTTATTCTGTAATTTGGTTACGGGGCGTGCTTCCCATATGACGCGGTACTTTTTTATCCTTTCTTATATTGTATAACTGCTATTTGGTTTTGAGATGGTTTTCCAGGAGATTTATTTATTTTTATTTGATTTAATGTCGTTATGCAGGGTGTTTCTCAAAAATGGCTTACCCTTATTGGTTTTTTATTTTTATTTAGATAAATAACTAACGGAAAGATGCTAAACGACTTAAGCTAACATTTGAATCAAGTCCGGAAGTTCCTGAAAACTTAGGCTGTATGCCGTTGCAAAGCCAGGCGAACTAGACCGGTAAAGAGCGGTTCCTGAAAAAAATCGGTTTGATACGGAACGGTTTGGTAAAATACTTGAAACGTCGAATGTTGACGTTTTCTAAATTTCAATACCTTTATTACAAAATTTATCTTTTATGCATTTTTAATGTACCTCTGCTTTAACGTTTGTTTCTTCTTTTCAATAGAGTTTAATATTGAAAAGTACTTTATTAATAAACTGTTAAACTCGTTAGACAGCTCAAGTGAAGATTTGCAGGTACAATATTAAAACAGATCAATAATAAATAAACAAATCTAATAAATATTTATATTTTTATAGCTTACAAAACATTCACGATTACTGGTTGTCTTGTTTTTCATGTTTTCTTTAAATGTTCCTGACTTCAAGAAACAATGGCTGCATGATAAGTTTGAATGGTCCTAAAAAGTCACTCTATTTAGTTAATGAAATTTATTTACCTGTAATGCCTACCTTCATTGCTTCTGGATGTAGATACAAAATATTATAAAAATTTTAGAAATTAAATGAGAATTTCACTCGAACTTCCAATATTTGCTTGATTTCTGGCACATAAATGACATTTGGGATTGACAAACAAAACCAGAAAACCCAGCTTTCTCGCGCTGGTTAGTTTGGTGACAGTTATAACCGAATTTTTCAGGAACCGTGTTCCGTAATAAGAAAACTTTCAAAAAAACGATAGAAACGGAACATAAAACCATAACCAAGGTAAGCAACGGAATACTTAATATTTTTTTGAAACTGTCATAATTGCATTAATACTACATCCAATATAAAATAATAAATTTGTATAGGCAAAATAAGCATGAAAAAATAGGCAATGATGTTCTAAATTTTTAACTATCTATCTATCTATCTATCGTATGGCTAAACATCACAACAAAACATGGAATTACAATCACTGTAGAAGTAAAGAGCAGGAAAGAAGTATGTGTGCAAAAAATAATAATAGTCTGATAAGAGGCTAAAATGTACAAACGAATATACATATAACAAGTATTACAAACAAACATCTAAATTACTTTTAAAATATTGTTCGCTAACTAGAGAGAGAGAGAGAGAGAGAGAGAGAGAGGGAAATCAGACAAGGGATAGAGACGATAAGTGTTAGGTAATAGCTTTGAGACGCATTGATGTTATTTTGGATGGTAAATTTTGGTTCTTGTGACAAAGAACGTTATTAAAGGTAAAGTAAATGTTTCCTCATTATTTAACTAATGTTAACTAAAGCATATATCTCATTTTTCTGTTGTAATATTCTGTACTAAAGCTTTTCCTAATTTATTCCATTAAAGGAAACACAGGACTTGGTCCTAACGTCCGAAGAAGAATAAGAAGAAAACGAAATCTAAATGCAATCGTTCACTGTCCATTGTTGTCGATGTTTTTGGTTTAGTTTGACAATAAGGGCCTTGTTGCGTGTACTAATAATTTCCAACCGCGCCTGGGCGAATATCTTAGCAAACAAGTAAGCAGTCAAAACCAAAGAATGGTATAACTCATAGTCTAAAGATATTGGTTTCAAAAATGTCAACTAACTGCATGTACTGAGGTCAACATTTTTCATTTCTAACTTCTAATATTTTCTTCCCCACGTTGGGCGCCAAAGTTTAAAACGCCACCGTTGGGTGACAAAGTTTATAACGGGAACTTTAGGTTCACAAGGTTCCATTACAAATAGGTTCCAGCTAACTCAGTAAATAATTAAAAAATATATGCACAGAACAAGAGATATCAAAAGGGAGGTGTACGGAAAAAGTGTACTGATTGAAAAGTCAAAAATGTACTGGATTCGTTTAATAAATACTAAATTTAAAGTTAAAACCAATTGTCAAGATCTATCATAAAATGTAGCAAATATTTAAATACGAAATAATGAAAT
>NW_022147617.1:5687195-5699360 GCF_002938485.1 Sitophilus oryzae
CCCATACAGAAGAGACTGCAATTTTTACGACAATATAAACGATAATCAAATCTCTTTGTTCATTTTAGACCAGTCATTTCTTGATGAAACCTGGGTTTACAGTAAGGGTGGATTTAGAAAGAGCTGGCAAGATGGCAGTCTACAAACAGTTCGTAAAACATCTGGACAAGGAGTAAGGTACATGTTTTTACATATATCATCTGGTTCACTTAATAAAGTCAGTTAGAAGGGAAGCAAATAGAGATAACAAACGAATAATCTAGATCAAACTGTAAATAAATTGTTACTAGTAAGTAACATATAATCCGTGCACTGGACAACTCAGTTAAATCTCCATTTTTAAAGAAAAAATTTAAAAAAAAAAAAAAAAAAAAAAAAAAAAAATTCAAAACATATTTTCCAGAATTAGGCAAATAATAAAATGATTTCCTCTGATGTTGGAAAATTTATAAAGTAATGAATGAATTGAATGACGAATGATTTTGAAAATTGATAAATAGGTGATATATAAAAAGATTGTTAATATACCAACTGGATTTACATACTTAAAATTAAGATTTTTCAAAAAAAAAAGTGGGATTGATTGAATTGTGCATCACTTAGACAAGAGGGGGGACGGGAATACCAGTAACCAGTAGAAAAATGGTCAAGGTAGAGAGCAGGAGAACATACGCTAAGGCTTCCTCAATGCCAAGCACCGTTCTGATCGCGGAGGAGATAGTGATTTCTGGTTCTTTCTCTCATTATGGCTCATACAGTTGTAAGCACAATAAAACACACCATATGGTATTATATAATATAATTTCAGTCTTTAAAAAAGACTTTTTTTTTTTTTTTTTCAAAACATACAAAAAAACACACAATTTTTAGGTGCCAGTCAAATCACAAAATGAAGATAAGGATGGTTCGGAGCGGCCGTAGATTTCGATTACGCGTCCCCTCTCTTTCCTTGTCTAAGGTGCATGAGCAGTAAACAGCTGATATAACGATAATGTTTCTAACCTAAAGAGTGAATGCAAAGAAAAACATAAAACGTTACATCTGCATAGCCACTAGTGTACACCAATAAATGCATGGGATTATATCGATTACATTGTAGAACTGTAAAGAAATGCACCTTGTACTTCATTCTTTGGTATATACGATAGTGATTTTTTTAAGGTATATTGTGTTGCATGCTGGGTCAGAAGATGGATTTGTGAAGAATGCTAGCTTAGTTTTCCAATCAGGCAGTAAATCGGGTGACTACCATGATTCAATGAACTCTGCAAATTTTGAACAGTGGTTTGAAAAACAATTCATTCCAAATTTAGTTGATAATTCACAATAAGCTTTTATCAATCACCACCTCTGGCAATGAAAGATCAGGTTTGGAATATTGTCAAGCAGAATGTTGCACCTAAGAAATACAAGTAAGTCAACAAACAGTCTTATTACTTTGACATGAATGCAATTGTATAAATATGCGATATGTTGATTTAACATGATAACTTTATTCAATTGCATTTATTTGGCAGACTAGACGAATTAGCCATGGAGAAAGGACATCGTGTGTTGAGACTTCCTCCATATCATTGTCAGTACAATCCCATCGAGATGGTATGCTCAGAATGCAAGCGCTACTATGATGCCAAGATTAGTGTCATTCATCCTGTTACAAGTGATGCAGTATTAGGTCTTTGGAAAGAAGTACTTCAGAAGGTAGATTACATGTGGTTTAGATTATTTTTTATTAAATGTTTTATTTTAGGTTACACCAGAGGAATGGAAGAATTATATCAGACATACCAATAGCATAATCGATAAAGCCTGGGCCCAAGAACGCAACTGATTGATGCCTCCGATATTCTATCTGTAATTATTGACATGAATGATTCCTATTCAGATGAGGACAATTTAACTGAGGAAGAAGAAAGTGTATAGTGTTTAGTGTCTAGTATTATTTTTCATACATATTGTTTTATGTTGTATAGTGTGAGTCAGTGAGTAAAGAGTACATTTAATCAGTAAATTAATTTGAAATATAGAGGGGACTCCAAAAAGTGAGGCAGATATATATTATAATGTTATATACCAGAATTAATATTTTTCTTAATATTTATTTAAAAAATGTCTTATGCCAGCACCGAAATGGTAGTGGCATTGTGTAAAAACTTTTCCATGCTAATCACTGGTATGCAAGTATTTACATAGTGCCACTACCATGCCAGTGCTGGCATACCAGTTAAATTGGCGATGGCTACAGTATATGATAAATTAACAATCGATCTTTATATACCAAGGTTATAGAATTTAGAGAAGAATCTAAAAATAAAATATAAAATTATTGTATTGGGTGTTACCTTAAAAAAACGTTATATCTGCCACACTCTTTGGAGCCCTCTGTATATTTAAAATTAATTTTAAATTTTGTACTGTAATTAAAAATTTTGTTTTGTAAAAAATATACACCAAAAAATTATCCCGATTCACTCACTTTTTGACCCACACCATAGAAGTTAAGCTGTTTTCGTCAAATACATCCTAATATATACTTTCGGTTTGCACACATACAAAATTCCTAAGTTTTTTTATTATAGGAGCAACAAATGCGCGACTCACTGTTGCCAGACTCGTATAAAGCAGCAGGAATGACCTGAACTGTGGTAACCCATGTGCGGTCGCTTTTTCATTGGCACCCTGTTAAAAGTGTATTCACCTATTCATAAATATATGTAAAAATTAGGTTTTGATTAACACGATGATTACATGGTGAACGTAATAATCCTGCAGCCGATCTTAAACTATGATCATTCTCTAAAATTATTCAATTTAATTTTTTTTGTAAGTCTCGAAACAAATGAGATAATGGACTTTATCGTTGACACATCCTGTATCTTAAGATTTATATATTAATATAATCTATATATTTACTATAATG
Organism: Sitophilus oryzae; assembly: GCF_002938485.1. Classification (NCBI taxonomy): domain Eukaryota; kingdom Metazoa; phylum Arthropoda; class Insecta; order Coleoptera; family Curculionidae; genus Sitophilus; species Sitophilus oryzae. The sequence goes on from NW_022147617.1 coordinate 5,690,116, forward strand.
TCTAGTGGTATATTTTTGTACTTTTTTTATATATTTATTTATTATGAGTCATCTTATATTGCCTATTGTATTTTTTTGTACTTATCAGGTTTTATTGTACGTTTGGGAGTTTTTTTTTCAAAAATATATAATTCTATATCCTGTTCTTCTCCCATTTCCAAGAGTTTTTTTTGCACATCCCGAATATCTGGCTTACGTTATGTTATATTGTTAACACTTTTATTTTTTGATCTTAGCTTTTATCTTCAGTAAACTCAATCTAAATACAGTAAACATAATTTTAATATGTAGTGTTTCAAATTTCAGTAGAATCTCGTTTTTAGACATAGAATAGATTTTTAGTAGAATGATTGTTTGTAAAACACAGTGATAAAAATTCTATTATTATTGACTTATTAATACTTTTCTTTATCAAGCTGTGTGGTTCTAGAAACCTTTTTCAGAATAAATTTGTCTCAAAGATGAGAGTTAGGGTTCAGTTCTTTTTAAAACTAACGCGTTTATAGTTTTTGGCCCGTATATTATAAAATGTTTTCCAGCAAACAGAAATATATAGTTCTTTTCATAAAATTAATAATATTTTTTTCATTTATAAACTAAATATTTACATATACTGTGCGGGAATTCACTGGGTTTTATGCTAGGGGTTTATGTAACTTTATTTTGTACATCGTACTTGCGTCGTACTTTAGAGCCACATTTAACGTTAACAGTGTAACGCTAACATGAATACAATAGCTCCCTCCTAATAGCGATAGCACCTTAAATGTTTACATCTATGGATCAACTCAGGAAATACGTGAAAACCAATATGGCGCCGAAAATGATGACGAAAGTTCCTAAGTTCACAAATTGAACAATATATATCGCGCTATATATATTCATAAGATTTTAATAATTCTTGGTATACACGATAGCAGCTTCTGGCTGAGCAATCGATTAGGTTTTCATCTCTATTAGATAACTTAATTGAAAATTTCCATAGACATTGCTGACCCCCGATTTCTGATATACTTATTGAGGCGCCTAGGCATAGTTCTATAAGATGGTCGATGTTTTCTTGGGGGATCCCATTCCAGCATGCTTCAACTTCATGCATAAGGGCTGCTAAAGTATGCAGGGGGTTCAATGGAAGACAAATCGAGTTAAGGTGGTGCTGATATATATAAATACTATTGATCCTCTAGAAACATGTGGTCTGGTATTGTTTTGCTGGAAGATGGAGTTTTGGATGGTATGGAGGTGTGGAATTACATGTATCCGCACCACCTCATGGCTATAGCGTTGGACTGTCATTTTGCCTCTAATGGGGAAAACCTGTGACCAGTGGTGATCCGCTACTATATGCAATAGCACCACAAACCATAACGCCGACAGTGCAATGGACATGGCGTTCTCCCCATCAGCAAGTCTTCTTCCCAACCTTGCCCGGCCATCTTGTATCCCCAAACAGAAGCGGGATTGGTCACTAAAAACCAAATAATTCAATTCCTAAACCCACTGAATTATTTCCCTACACTTCAAGAGATAAACCTAAAAATTTAATTACTTTTTATTCAAGGGAAGATAAGGCAGCCGGCAAAAAGTTATCGAATTCTGATAAACATAAATAAATGTTCTCTTTTTTTCTCACTCAGTATATAAATCTTGTTTATCGGATGGGACGTTTTGAATGAAAATCCTGTTTATTTTTTTCTATAGTACAAGGACTGAGCAGTGGTAACTTTATGGAATTTAAAAGCTAACATGTTAGAAAACGATTTTACAAAATTGCTTTATTTTTTCTCAGTCGAAAATAAGTGCAAATATTTTCAGAGTTGGTAGATGTCGATAAAAGCAACATATTTTTTCTTTACGGCTTTTCAAATAATTCCAAAATAACCGAGTTATTTGACTTTGAAAATTTAAGGAAAAAAAAATATTTCATTGGTGAAATTTTGAGAACCACTAAAATACCGAATATAGTTATTTCATTTACTAACTACAGTTGTCGTTTTGTGTGCATGATATCCAACTCTTTAAATTTTAAGGTTTAATAAGAATATGTAGTGCTATCTTTTAAAAATATTGACGAACCCACTGCTGATCTATTGACGAAAAGTAACCATTCCCATGGTGTAATAAAAAAAAATTAACAATATTTTTCCTGCTGTGTCAAATAATACACCCTGCATTTTAGGGTCATGAATTATTGAAATAAAACATATGATTTTTACATATTTTTTCATCACAAAAAAACCTATTAGTTACAGTAGGCTAATCCAACCTATATACCTAGTAAACCCATTGACAAGCATAAAACAATTACATATTTCTGTATAATTGTTTTATGCTTGTCAATAAAAACAATCATAACTATCTGCAGGATATTTAATTACGCTGAAAATACCCATTATAAAACAAAACATTAGGGAATAACATTAATTTTAAATAAAAAAAAATTGTACCGAGAGAAAAGTTCAATAAACCTGCTTCGAAATCTACACGGCTTTACCCTGTATATTTCAATGTTCTATTTATAAAGTTAAATCCGCATAATAAAAATAAATAATTAAATATTACGTTATATCATAAATCTTCCTCGCCAATTAGAGAAACCAATAAAAATAATCTCGAACAAATTAATAGACTCGAGGGCAGAGTTTCAAACCATTACCATATCTAAAACCATAATTTGGCCTGATAAATTTTGGAACAATATTTAGGATCAAAGGTTATATCTTTCTAAGAATTATTTGTGTTTTATCGTCGGACCGTGCCTTTGTAGTGTTTCTATTGCTTGAAGTCCCTAATCGTTTAATATTCAAAATTTATATTTTTCTGTTTTAAATCATAATACTATATCATATGGTTATTGGTAGGTAATTTAGTAATGGAATTACATTTTAATTTATAACACATGTTTTGAAATATCCTGTATATTTAATTATTTACCTTCATTAATATTATTTTTGGTAATTATGTATATATATAACTACCTTCCTTTTTGAGAGGGTCGCTGTTTTTTTGCTATCGCTTTTTTAGCTCTCGAGGAATTTAGCTATAAAAAATCTGGGTAAACCCTAGACGTAAGAGAAGGCAAGTTTAAGAGGATTGATTGAACATTGTTCAATTATAATTAAGTTTGTAATACCTTTTTGAATGAAATGAAATTTCCAAACTCGATCTGCTTTCAAATTTTAATAGACTTTTAATAGAATTTTAATAATTCAGTAATCGAATATAAATATTGAATTGATTTCTTTTTTTTTATTGGTTAATTAAATAACTAAGAGATGTGTCTTTTATTTTTAAAATTGATCTCGTGGGGCCTGGAGATAAAAAAGAAATGTAGAACTCATGTTCTTTGGTCTCTATTCTTTTGTAGCTAATATATAGATATAAGCCCTTTAAAAAAAATATATAACCATAACTCGCATTCATGCATCTTCAGCATTAATTAATTTAAAAATTAATGTTCATCAACATTTTTTAATCTAATAAGTCTGCTTAAAAATAACGGGTTCTCTGACTAGTTACATTTAAAATAGTTTATTCTTTTTATGTTTGCCTCGGACGAAGGGGAAGATATACCTTCTGAAATGTTAAATATTTTTGTCGGTTAAGCAAATTTGTTGTAATGAGTAAAACAGCCACGAACACCCTGCGGAAAGGAATTCTGAACTTCGACATAAAAACATTACGCTTTCAAAGCGAAAGTATTCGATTAGCGGAACGCCAAGCAGTCGATTTTGGTATTCTCGTTGCCGTGTGAATCGTTTTCTGGATACGCTTTGAGCACATATTGGCAGCATCGCAATTTCTCAGTTATCTAATAGTCAAATGTGGATAAAACTATGAAAAATGTCAATTTTACGCGAATTTCATAACCTATTGTTGAGTTATTTCAACCTATTTTTCTATGGATATGTCATTATTCTTATTATACCAGGAAAATGTTGAAGACGCTTCTAAGCATTTTCGATGTTTTGAACAATATTTATAGCTGCCAATTCGTAAATTATCAATTACTTATTGAAGAATTTATAGAAGTAGTTTTCATTAAAGAGCAAGAAAACGCACAAAATCACAATTTTTTCTATTATTACTGACATTCGGCAAACGAAACGATACTTTTAAACCGTTCTCAAATTGCAATGGGCAAAGACGCTAAGCGCATCAAATGAGAATACCCAAATCGGTAGTTAAGTGCGCGCTAAGCGAAAATTAACGCCATATACGATGAGCGTCTAAAAGCGCTTAGCGTTTTCTAGGTTACAGAATTCGGACCCAAGGTTTGGACTCTAGGCTGTGGTATTTTACATACAACATAAAAAGACTCAGGGCAAAAATACGTATAAAATTCATCACAGAACTCCAATACGCTGATGACTGCCCTCTAGTTGCAAAATACGTTACAGCAATTACAGGAAATACCGAAACACATATACCTGGGCATACGAGACTTTGGGCCTTAAACTGAACATCGATAAAACAAAAATCATGTGCACTCCCGCGGAAAATCATAACAGCGCTATAAAATTCGGAGAAGAACTATTGGAATATGTATCGGAATTTAATTACCTCGGCAGTTTGATTTCGGAAAAGGCAAATATCGACTCTGAAATTCAGCACAGAATCAGCAGCGCCTCAAGAGCATTCTGGAAATTAAAAGACAGGGTTTTCTACAATCATGACTTGAGCACAAAAACGAAACTTGCAGTGTATCGAGCAGTAATAATCCCCACCATATTATACAATACATATGGAAGCGAAACCTGGGTGCCGTACCGCCGGCACACGAGCGCATTAAACAAGTTGCAATAGAGACACGTCAAGAAGGGTATACACATGCGAGCCGAGCGGTTCGCGAACCGCTTGTGAACCTATAATTCGCAAGTGTGTACGTTGTTTTGAGCAACAAACGAACGGCTTGCAAACCGTTCGCGGCGCCCGTTTTTTTTGTACAGGATAGTGTGCCACCAACGTCGCTGCTTCCTTTTCTTTGCCTAAACCAGCCATCATTAAAATGCACCACCTATCACCAACAGAGCATAATTCTCTTCTCGCGAAGACATTTCAGTTGGTTTGGCGTTCGCCCTTTTCCCTTGATCGTTGAAGGTTCGTACAAAAACAATTGTTAACGAGCGGTTCACGAGCGGTTCGCGAATCGCTTGTAAACCTATCATTTCAAAGTGTGTACGTTGTTTTGAGCAACGAACGAACGGCTCGGTAAACTGTTCGCGGCGATCCGCCTCCTGTCGGTTTTTGACGAACACAAAGGGATTCGTGGCTCTCGGTGGTCGGGCTCGTGTGTAATGCCGCTTGTATCGAACCTCCAGACAATCCAGACGCACTGTTTTCAATTTTTGGTTTTGTTTTACCGGTTGGAAGAGGTAGAGGTTTATTTAAATATGGAGTGGTCCGAGGAAATCATTTTAGATTTAATTGATCTCTATAGAAAACAGCTTTATTATGGGATCCAAAACATAAAGAACATTATAAAAAAATTAAAGGAGGACGCTTGAAGGAAATAGGTGTCTAACTGGAAAAAAATGCGGACCAATGTAAGAAGAAAAATTATTTCCTTTATTAGCATACTGGTACGTTTTTGTACAGGTTAGTGTGCCACCAACGTCGCTGCTTCCTTTTCTCTTGCCTAAACTAGCCATCATTAAAAAATGCACCACTCATCACCAACAGAGCATAATTCTCTTCTCGCGAAGACATAATTAAACGCGTACTCGCACCGGCCGGCGTCGCGTCGCATCGCAAAAATGTTGCATGTTTTCGGTTGGTTTGCGGCGTTCGCGCTTTTCCCTGGATCGTTGAAGGTTCGTACAAAAAATAATTTGCTAACGAGCGGTTCACGAGCGGTTTGCGAACCGCTCGGCTCGCATATGTATACCCACCTTTAGACAACTGTTAAGAATCAAATGGTACCACCATATCGTATCAAACAAAACGTATCAGTCCTTGAAAAGCAGGCTGCGAGAGCGCTGAAGTCATGATTACTAAATCTCTTTAAGATGGGCTGGCCACGTATGCAGGATGCAAGATAACCGCCTACCGAAATATCTTCTTTCGGTGGACTTGTAGAGGGTAAGAGGAAACCGGGTGGACAACTCAAAAGATGTTTTCCATGAAAACTTAAAGGGAATAAGTATGTAGCATCAGTGGGGAAGCAGCGCACAATAGAAACGCAATGGAGGAGAATTGTAAACTCAGTTAACCAACGAAACCAGAAAGTAAAGAGGCAACAAAGTGATGAGATTTTTGAATGTCCGTAGTGCGGAAGAGAGATAACATCACATATCGGGCTTTTCAGTCACCGTAAAGCTCATGAAAGAAAACGCTTTGCGTAACCTTCTTTATGATGCGTTAAATACTCGTCAGCGAGTAATGGCAGTAAGTAAGTAAAGTATTTTACAAAAAATAACTTTGTTATAACATTTTATATTTTCATACAAACGTATAGAAAATAGTTTTAATAGTAATAGGTTATTATACCTGCACAGAATACAAGGGATTTTAAGTTCAAACAAATCTATTATCGAGTGTAATTGCCTTAAAATTATCAATAACTGTAATTCTAATAAACATAATATACAGACAATCCCGATTATAATTAACCTAGATTTATTACATCTACCATCTTACATACATGTATATTAACGGTGGATTTTAACAAATATAATAAATAAGACTAAACTATTCTTTAATACCGCAATTTCACAGTCAAATTTACTTAAGTTGCTCTCGATCTATAATAACGTTAAATTGCAGAAAAAGTTGAAAATAATATTACAGTAGTTGTTAAAGATTTATAGACGTAAATATAATTTTCACAATTAATAAATGGCCCATTTGCTGTATCTATAAAAGGGATATTTTATTTTCAAAAGAAGTAAGTTCTTGTAAATATTTTTCGTTCCTTTAGTTCTTTACTCTTTAACTAGCATATTTGTTAAAATAATTTTGAAAATAATATTTTAAGATCTATTTTAAGAATTTCATACAATTTACTTAATTTATTTATTCAATAGTAAATTATAAAGTAAAATGTTACTAGTTCCTTTTAATATTAGAGATTACATATAGTAAAAAAGAGTAAAAGTATTAGTATTAGAGAGTAAAAGGCTTATGACAGCATACCATTGTAAATAAATTGTGACTTTAAAGCAGCTATGAACTTATACCAGAACATCACAGCTGGGATAAAAATACGAGACTCATTGTCAGAAATCATAAACGTTACAAAAGGCCTCAAGCAGGGATCTTGCCTTTCTCCTATAATATACTACTAGTCAAAATATACTTACAAAATATACCTGCAACAGTAGGCACTAAAAATGGATGCTAAAGTGTGGAATTAGGGAATGGGAATCCCCTAATAAATGAGGACACCTTATACATTCTATTTTGCAGACGACCAGATAGTCTTAGTACAAGACCACGAAGACCTTATAAATACATGACAAGAAAGCTGATAGAAAAAATACAAGAAAATGGGGGTTGGAGGTAAATATTACAATAACTGTAATTACAATAACTGTAAATATTACAATAACCCACAAAAGAATATAGTCTTAGACGATGGAAGCGTGATAAAAAAACTGTGACAAATATAAATATCTTACATTAAAAATAACTAGCGATGGAAAACTCAATAAAGATATAGAAGATCGAATAGTGCAAGGCAGGAGGGCAATATCGATGCTGAATGGTGTACTATGGGATCACGGAATTTCTAAAGCTAATAAGAAGAACATATATAATACCGTAGTGGAAAGCATAATAACTTACGAAAGCGAAGTATGGCATTTGAAAAGCAGAACGGAGAACATACTATTAGCGACCGAAATGGATTACTGGAGGAGATCTGCTGGAAAACGAAAAGAGAAAAAATATGAAACGACAAAATAATAAAGATTACGAGAACATAACACACAATTGTGGACGAAATAAGATCAAAACAACTCATATGTTTTGGTCATGTGCAATCACAGAATACCGAAACAAATTTTAATGTGGACACCGCGAGATAAAAAAAGCTGGAGGGAGGATGTGGATAAGGAACTTGAGAATAGAGAAATACCTGATGATCTCTGGCTGAATAGGGAATTTATATACAGGGTGTTTCAAAAAACATGTGCCATCTCTCGTGAAGAGATTCCCCACGTAAAAATAAGACTTATTTTTCATATCAACATAGGTCTGATTTTGCTTTCTTTCGTAGCTACATGGTGTTTAAGCATTAATATTTTTTCGATTTATTATAATTCTCTTCCAAGTATTTATAACGTTTGCAATGAAAATTTGTGGGTAAAAGTTACTATAAATGCGACATATTTTAATGCTAAATAAGTGACATATTCACCAGAGACGTGCCTATGGGTTATCACTGGAATACTTTTCTAAAAAGAAAGCATATATGCCACTAACTTTTTTTCCCTTGTTAGCCAAACAGTGTAATTATTTTAAATGTCATTATTTTTTTATTTGAAATTGCTGTAGGTTGGACTAATAGTAATAATAACTAATATAGTATAATATTTAATAATAAATTAGGTAAAATATAAAATATAATTTGTTAATTTTATTTTATTTTAGTTTTATTAATAATTGTGATTAATAAAATTGCGTGGCCAAAAAAAGAGGCCAAATTCGACAAAATATCAAGATATAACTTTTTATTGGCATTAAACGGCCTACACGCTCTTTATATCAAAAGAAAAAAAGTCAGTGGCGTACATGCTTTTTTCAGAAAAACATTCCAGTGATAACCCCAGTGGCGGCTCGTGACCCGGGTGATTGGGTAGGCGACAAAATTTTAGTTGAGTCTATTTTTTTTACGCCGATACGCCGTTTTTAGGATAGTGTGGCTGCACCCTCAACCCAAGTACTTGTAAATGGTATAGTAACAAACAAAACAAACAATTTGAAAGCATCTGGAAATATATGTTCAGGATATATATGTTCAATGATTAAAAATTAGTAGTATTGAGAGAAAGAATAATTATGTTTTATATATTAAATTGAAGAGTCGGTCTCTTAATAAAGAAAAGTTATTTATTATTATATCAGTAAAATCATCAGATTGTTGAAGAGCTGTGAAAAGATCGTGTACCTATCTGCAAACCTTATTTCTAAATGTATGACAATGTTATCTAATATTTCATAAAATAAAATTCGCAAAGATATTTGACTTAGCCGCTTTTATTAACATATCGAATTGAAATAGCACAAAGACTTAAATAATGAAA
>NW_022147618.1:0-5575 GCF_002938485.1 Sitophilus oryzae
CGGATTTTTAATTAAGATTATTTCTATAATTTCATATAAATTTGCAAAATTATTAATAAAATATATTTTTAAAGGACAAGGTCATTTAAAATTTGGTCAGTTCTTGATTTAAAGTACCTGAGCAACGCCGTACTACGCCTTATCCTTTTAATTTTTTTGCACGCTATACGCATTCTTCGCATTGTTTATCCCTTTCCGCACATACCTGTACTTGCCTATAATTTGCAGGTCAGTATTATATTGATTTATAATATAATTTAGTTTTTTAAATATTTTAATTCGCTTTTTTTAGTAAAAATTTTCTTATTAAAATAAATATGCCGCCTTCAAGTTCCGAAGTAGATAAATTAAAAAAGGCCAAAACCTTGCGAAATACGGAAATAAATCGTATTCGTGACACTTGGCAAATTGCTTCTGAAGCTCAAAAGGATACCAATATACAACCTGAATTTATTCAAAGATATCGCACAATTGATACAATTAGTGACGCATTTGCTAAGCAACATAATATAATTTGTTCCCTTCTTGAATCGGATGAGGAATTCGCAGTTGAGGATGAAATACGCAAAGAATTTGAAAGTAAATATTTTTCTACTAAGGCAATTTATTATAATATATTTGAAAAATCTCAGAGCGCTAGTCCATCTACGAGCCGTGATATAACGCATGATTTACCAAGACCGAAACTTCCGGAAATGAAATTGTCTGTTTTTTCGGGTGACTTAAAATCGTTTACATCTTTTTTAGAAGTATTTAATGCAATAATATATAATAATACTCATTTATCGCCGATCGAAAAGTTTTCTCATTTAATTAATTCCCTAGAGGGTGATCCAAAGAAACTGGTTGCTAGATTTCCATTAACTTCGTCAAATTTTGAATCTGCTTATCAAGCTCTAAAATCTCGCTATTCAAGTAAAAGACTACTAGCAACTTACCATTGGAATGAGATAGAAAATTCTACTCGTATTAACTCATCAGACTCCCCCGCATTAAGAACTCTTTTAGATACATTTAATGAAAATATCGCCGCTTTAAAAAATCTTAACTATCCAGTAGATTCTTGGAACTTTATTCTCGCAAACATGTTTTTAAAACGCTTACCGTCTTCAGTAGTTACCTCTTTTGAAACTCAATTTGGTTCTAATTCTGAAATGCCAGACTTTAATAACATTCTAGCTTATGTAGAAAAATGTTGTACCGCATATGAAACAATAACTTACAATGGAGATTTAAATTCTTCAGTTTCCGCTATATCTAACCCGCAAAATATTAAAAGTAAATGTCAACGCAATATTAATTCTACGCTACGCAATTCGCAACGTCATAATACTTCTTTTCATAAGAGCAACGCATTTTTTACTTCTTCTCCCGCTAACAAAAATAACTTGAAAAATTGCGCAATATGTAATTCAACCGCTCACGCTATATATACATGTCCTACATTACTTAATAAAACCCCAATCGAACGCTTTAATTTGGCTAAAGATAGAAAACTTTGTGTTAATTGTCTAAGCAATATACATAAGACATCAAACTGTAATTCGGAATCATCATGCCGTACTTGCAAACGCCGCCATCACACTTTATTTCATTTTTCGAATTCGTCGCCAATTACCGCTACACAAAATTCGCTCGACTCTAAGTCCGGCCCTGTTCCTACTTCTACATCTGATTTATCTAGTACGCCAAACGAAATTAGCCCTTCAGTGTGTATTTTCGGTGTCAAACGCGATATAAACAAACAAACCGAAATAAATATCGATACACTGCCGTTTTCCGATCTTTTGCCTACAATTCGCTTAAGATTTAGAGATGCTTTTGGAAATTACCAAATTATGCGTGCTGTATTAGATTCCGGCAGCGAAGCCTGTTATATTTCTCGTAAATGTGTAAATATATTAGGTTTATCAGTGCGTCCACAAATAATTGATATATTTGGTCTCGGTACCATGAAAACGCGAAGTGATAGTGGTATTGTACAAGGCGTAATTGTACCTTTAAATTCAGAGTCCCCTCAGCTAATTATAGAAGCTCTTGTTTTGGATCAAGTCTGTACATCGAATATGCCGGTATGTAATTTTAATATATCAGATTGGGAACATATAAAAAATATTAATCTTGCCGATCATTCATTTAATATTAGTCAGTCTGTCGATATGATACTGAACGCTTCGGTGTTTAATAAAATTTTACTTGATGGTAAAATTCCCGCGCTAAATTCTAATGTGCCAGATGCAATAAATACATTATTTGGATATATTTTGATGGGAGATATTTCTTCACGCTCGTCCTCATACTCTCTATCAAACTCTTTTTTTACTAAATTTAATTGTGAAAACGTAGAAAATGTAATTTCAAAGTTTTGGGCTCTTGAAGAAATAAATAATAAACAATTTTATTCGGACGATGATACTTATTGTGAAGATTATTATACAAAAACGACGTTTCGTTTAGATTCCGGTCGCTATGTTGTTTCGCTTCCATTTAAAAATAATATCGAGCCTTTTTTCGAAAATTCAAGATTACCCGCACTTCGCAGATTTCTTTCTTTAGAGAAAAAACTTAAAATAAACCCCGAATTAAAGGTTCAGTACAGTAATATAATTCAAGAATATATTGACAATGGACATTTAGAGTTAGCTGATCAGACTATCGATAATAATGAATATTTTATACCGCACCATTGCGTTTTTAATCCACACTCTGTAACAAGTCCAATTCGCATAGTTTTTGACGCGTCCTGTAAGGATTCTAATCATATATCTCTTAATGATTGTCTTCTGAAAGGACCTAAATTACAAAAGGACATTTCCGCTATTTTATTAAATTTTCGCTTATACGCTATCGCAATAACTGCTGATATTAAAGCTATGTATCGCCAGATCCAACTAAATCCTAAATTTTATAAATTCCAAAAAATATTTTGGCGCTTTTCCAGTGAGGAACCCGTACAAGAATATGTACTTAAAACTGTAACATTCGGAGTTAACTCATCACCCTTTCTTGCGTTACGTACTATTAATCAATTAGCAAATGACGAAAAGGAATTATTTCCTCACGCTTCAAAAATTCTTCTTTCTGATAATATTTTTGTGGATGATATTTGTACAGGGTGTAACACAGTGCAAGAAGCTACTAATCTTCAATATGAATTATCAAATTTATTGTTAAAAGGTGGATTTGAATTAAGAAAATGGTCTAGCAATAATAATGATTTTTTAAAGACTATTCCTGAACATCTTTTACTTAAGAATTGCATAAATTTTGATTTAGATTCTGCGTTAACTGTAAAAATTTTAGGACTTAAATGGAATCCAACTGAAGATAGTTTTTCTTATTCTGTTACGTCATTTAATGTAACTTGTACTAAACGTAATATGCTATCAGAACTCGCTCGCATATATGACCCTCTTGGTTTCTTAACCCCTGTTACGCTACTTTCAAAACTATTAATTCAAAACCTTTGGTCGCTTAAATTAAATTGGGATGATGTACCTCCGCCGCAAATAATTAAACGCTGGGAATTATATAAATCTCAGTTACCAGATTTGCTTAAAGTTCGCATACCTCGTTATCTTTTTTCTAATAGTTTCGAATTTATTGAATTATGCGGATTTTGTGATGGTTCTCAAGACGCTTATGCCGCCTGTATTTACGTGCGTCTTGTGTCACAATTTAATATAACTACATCGCTGTTATGTGCTAAATCAAAAGTCGCTCCGCTAAAACGCATTTCCATACCTAGGGTTGAACTTTGCGCTGCGTTACTTCTTACGCGTTTATTTTCATTTGTTCTTAAGACTTATTCGTCAAAAATTATATTCAAAAATATTTACGGTTTTACCGATTCTACTATTGTATTACAATGGCTTCAGTCCTCGCCACATCGTTTTAAACCCTTTGTCGCTAATCGAATTGCCGTAATACAAGAAGAATTACCCAATGTACATTGGTTACATGTATCTTCGAGTAATAACGCCGCCGATCCTGCAAGCAGAGGTATTTTTCCTTCTGACTTTGTCCAGTGTTCTACCTGGTGGACAGGACCCGATTTTCTTAAAAAACCTCAAAGCCAATGGCCTCTAAATCTTTTTCCTCTTACGCCTGATTTAAATCAAAACGACGAGGTAAATCGGGAAGAAAGAAAAATCACTCTGATATCGCGTAATAAAATTGATTTTTTTGATACAATAATAATGAAATATTCATCTCTTCCAAAATTACAACGTATAATGGCTTATATTCAAAAGTTTATTTATAATATAAAAAACCCTGAAGCGAAAAATACTTCAAATTTGAACGCGCATGATTTAAATAATGCTTTGTTAATTTTCATTAAGCATGTGCAGTATACACATTTTCATATAGAAATTGAAAATTATTCTAATAAAGTTTTAATGTCTAAACCTTTTCGAAAATTAGGAGCTTTTGTAGACGAACATGGATTTTTTAGAGTTGGGGGTAGACTCAAAAATTCTCTTTTAAATTACGAAAAGAAATATCCATTAATACTACCGCGCAACTCTCGTTTAACTGAATTAATTATAGAGCATATACATAAATCTAATTTGCATCCAGGGCTTTTAACTACTCAATATTTATTATCGCAAAATTTTTGGATATTATCCGCTCGTCGCGCAATCAAGCATGTTCTTTCTAAATGTATTTCATGTTTCCGCTCGAATCCCTCATCTCTTCAACCTCTTATGGGTAATCTACCGGCTACAAGAATTTCGCAAGTTAAACCTTTTTCTATTGTAGGAATTGATTTTGGAGGTCCGTTTTTAATTAAGACAAGTAAACTTCGCAACGCTAAGTTAGTTAAAAGTTATATATGTATTTTCGTATGTTTTACAACCAAGGCCATTCATATTGAGCTGGCATCTGATTTATCTACCGATAATTTTTTATGTGCATTGCGTAGATTCATAGCTCGTAGAGGCAGATGCAGTGAAATAATCTCAGATAATGGTACTAACTTTTCCGGAGCTAATAAGTATTTAAGAAAAATATTTCAAGAATCCGCTGGTAAAGAAAACATTAAATGGAGTTTTAACCCGCCATCCGCGTCTCATTTTGGAGGTTTATACGAGGCTGGAATAAAATCTGTTAAAACACATTTTTCCCGTGTAATTGGGTCACAATGTTTAACATATGAAGAAATGAATACTTTATTAATACAAATTGAATCTTTATTAAATTCACGCCCGCTTTGTCCGCAAAGTTCTGATCCGAATGATTACACAGTCCTCACTCCAGGTCACTTTTTAACGCTAGAACCGCTTTCTTGTATACCTGATCCTGATTTATCTCAAATTAAATTAAATAGGCTTGATAGATATCAGTTACTTTTACGCCTCCATCGAGATTTTTGGGTGCGATGGCACCGAGAATATTTAAACACGCTTCAACAGCGAACAAAATGGCTCATGCCAGGCCAGTCGCTTAGTCCAGGCAGTTTAGTTCTAATTAAAAATGAAAACGCTCCACCCATAACATGGAAAATAGGTCGCGTGAGAAAGGTATTCCCTGGAAAGGATAATATAGTACGGGTTGCTGAAGTACAGACATC
>NW_022147619.1:0-9830 GCF_002938485.1 Sitophilus oryzae
GATACTTTGCGATATTAAAAACAGATTATTTAAATTTATTCCAATTAAGAGTTGAACAATTATAATTTTTAATTGGGGTGGCTAATTTCGATTAAAATATTAACTTTAATGTTTTCTCAACTGGCGAGTTTATCCGTTAATTTAATAACGCTTTAACGAAAAGGGCCCAACAAATATTGAGCAGACTTGGTTTTTATTAAATTTTTATTTTAATTAAAATTCTCGATTTTTAATTACGAGTCTTTCTACATTTGTAGTAGCTATTCTAGTTTTGCATATTCTTTATATACACTCAATTGCAAAAAAACACAACGGAGAATTTTTTCGTCAAGTTTAAAGTGTTATATTTTTTTTATTTTTGCCCCTATTTTCATTATTTTTTTGCAAATAGTATATAAATCTATCAACTTGGCTCTCATTGCTCTTGTGACACCCTCCTTCGAAGTTTTCTTAGGTCTTATAAATAAATATATAAAAAATAATTTAGTATGAGGTGGATTTGGTGACTATTGTCATAATGACATATCGACACTGATTAGAACTATATATTAAAATTTACAAAACATTAAAAAGTAACGACACAAGCTTAGTTTTAATCAATATGAAGCTTTTAGCCCCTTTTTCCGCTACTCGTATTTTGTTTATTTATATATACCCTACCTAAGCCTTCTTAGCTCCATGGCCGCTGGTTTTAATTTTGGCGGTACGATCTGTGATTGTCACAGCTGAGGCTAGGCGTCGTAGACAATCTAGCACTCTCGCCATAGTAGTACGTTTTGTACTCAAATGCTATTCTCTGCTTTTCGTTGGTCAGATCGAGGGTTACAGCAAAGTCGACCTGACGATGGAGAAAAATCTCCGAAACCGGTCGTCGAATGGCTGTTCCCTTCGGTCTGATGAACTTAATGCAGAGAACAAGCATATATGTAGGTTTTTTTGGCCCCTTTTTCCGCTACTCGTATTTTGTTTATGAAAAATAATATTTTAGGAAAATTTACTTACGAAATCATTGCACCAGGGTGTTTTATAGATAGGGTAAAAAAGAACTCTTCGATTAACCATGTATAATAAATCAAATAGACAAGTTTATAATAAACTGAGTTTACGAACTAAAGTTTGATATATTTATTTACCGTTTGCTAAAAAAATCAAGGAAATAAAAAAAATATAGCACTTTAAACCAAATAATTTTCCGTTGCGTTTTGTTTGCATCTGAGTGCATTTTAATTTTACATTTTTACAAATCCCTCTGTTTTTATTAATTAAAAATATATATTTCAATATTATTTTTCAATACACTAATAAGCAGTTAATAGTCAAGGAAACTTTCAGCATATTATAGATTTCATTGTAAATTAATATACCGGGTGCGTCTCAAAAATGGCTCACCCATATAACTTTTTTATTTTTTTCAGATAAAAAAACGAGACTTGGTATGTCAGTATGTGATATAGATTAGGATTAATTGACGTATTCAATTGTTTTTTATCACTTCCTGTTTCACCGGAAATAACTACAACTTAATTCGATATTCGATGACTTTCTACTTAATTCGATAGAAAATGACACTCTGAATAGAATGACATCTTAATATTATATGACTCGAAATACCAAATGTGTGGTATCAAATTATTCGTAAAAAATGACTTTTTTAAATATGCTAATGAGCCACCCTCGTTTCATTTGAAAAAATTCAGGTATGATTAAAAATACGATTTGGTTTTAACCGGCCATAGTGATGGGCAAAACTGTTATTTTTAGATAACAGTTGAAACTGTTATAGTTATTTATAAAAAACAGCTTAAAATAACAGCTTAATAATAACAGGTTTCTTTATTTTATTGCTAAATATCTGAAAGAATATGAGGCGGTCACCGCCAGGCGTATTAACGCAGTTGCAACAATGACGTGCTAGGTGTAGTATTTCCAGGGTGTCATAACATTTCTAAATATCGATTGTTATCTAAAATACCTCTCTAAAAACGGGGGTTGTTTACAAATAAGCGCTGTTTACAAATTGCGATATAAAAAAGCCAAAATGCCGCCACTCGTCTATATCTATAAATTCCGATCTACCTACGCCCTACCCCTCGATCCGCGTAGATTCTGAATTGCGTAGCAGTGTACAGGGTGCATCTCACTCGACGGGCGAGAAGCTCTTCGTTATGATTTTACCATTTGCGGTCAAAAAATAGCAATATAAGAAAATGTGTAGTATATTCTTCATAAGTAAACCAACTACACACTAGAGTTCGAATTAATTTTACACTTAAACTAGCATGTACAGTTTGACAAATATAGGAAGAGACTTGGGGATAGCACCGGTCGCGCACACGATAGAGAGAGAACGCATTCGGCGGAAGAGAGATGCAGTTACGCTACGAAAAATCTGATTGAAGCAAATTTGTGGGATGTCCACTGCGCATCGGGGGGCGTCTCTTATTTTATATTTCTCACGTCTCTAGCTATACTTGTTAAGTTGTACCCGCGACTTCGTTCGCATCGAATTATTAATTTGTAATGGTGATGATAAAGCAAAGCAAGAATTTCCATTAACATACAAACTGGATAAAATTTTCTCACATTTGCCAAAAATATGCTTTAAACGTCGAGCAGTTTAAGCAGAATCGTGGTTAATCAATTACTCAACTTTTTGGAACACCCTGTATTATTTTTTAAAAAATTTCAAAATATGTAAAAAAACAAAATAAATTATGCGTGTCCAATCGTTTTCCCGAAAGACTAACCGTTTTTTAAATAATAAATATTGTAATATTTGAGGGGCGTTTTCACCCTCTTGGAATTTGAGATTCGAGAAACCCCTCCTTATCGCACCTCTACACCCCACAGTCAATCCGTTTACCAAAAATCAGCTTTAAACGTCAAGCAGTTTAAGCAGAATAGTGATTACTCAGTGGTCATATTTTATGAAACACCCTGTATATATTTTGTAAAAATCTCAAAATATGTAAAACAACAAAATAAAATATACGTGTTTAAGAGTTTTTTCGAAAAACTCACCAGTTTTTAAATAAAAAATATTCTAATATTTGAGGGTGGTTTCACCCCCTTAGAATTTGAGTTTCGAAAAATCCCTTCTTATCGCACCTCTACACCCTAAAGTCAATCCGTTTTCCAAAAATCAGCTTTTTACGTCAAGGGCTTTAAGCAGGATCGTGATTAATCAATGACCAGATTTTTCAAAACACCCTGTATACATTTTTAAAAAATCTTAAAATATTATTCTGAAAATTTTTCAGAATAAATAAATACTTAAATATTGAAACTTAATAACAAAGTATTGAAACATACAGCGCCATAATATCTCGACCTCCGCCCGTTATGCTCGTAACAGGTTGAAAAACAATATGTATCTAAAACAACTGATGCGTTATTCTCCAACCTGTTTCAAACCTCCGATTATCTCGAACGCCGTTCTGTTATGCTCGTAACAGGTAAAAAAACAACATAGCTAAAACAACTGATGCGTTATTCTCCAACCCGTTGCGAGCCTCCATCGACAATCGACCGATGCAGCAGCGCTCCTTTCCCACTCCTGTTATCTCGACAGCCAGGCGTTATGCCCGCAACTGTTTCAAAAAAGCTGCTTCTTTTATATCCTATTATTTTTAAGCTGTTGTCAGCCCAACACGACGCGCCGCGCCGTAGCGCATACCCCACTCCGTTGTCCGTTGTATCTCGCCGCCTGTATCGATGGTTGTCGAAATAATAGGTTTTCCATCCATACTAGTTGTTTTTTGGAATTGCTTCGAGCAGCATCGAATTTCGTGGCGGTGCAGAGCGCCGACTTCGTTTCACGAACACTCGATCTCTGCGTGTCGTTATTTTATATCTGTTATTTTTTAAAAGCAGTAACGGTTGCGTTATGTTATTTCTAAATAATTGTTATAAAATAACAGATAGTTAAATAACAACCCATCACTAACCGGCCAGGACAAGACACTAAAAACATTTGACGATCAAATCGATTTTTCTAAGGCTCTTTGTTTAAAAATTAGTGTTTTTAACATAGGCACATAATTGCACTGTAGATTGAAATTTAAAATACGATTTTTTATTTTGCGAGAATGGCTAAAGTTGACATATGATATGTCATTCTATTGAGAGTGTCATTTTCTATCGAATTAAGTAGAAAGTCATCGAATATCGATTTAAGTTGTAGTTATTTTCGGTGAAACAGGAAGTGACCAAAAACTATTGAACACGTCAATCAGTTCTACTTTATATCATATACTCTCATATAAAAATCTCGTTTTTTTATCTGAAGAAATAAAAAAGTTATAGGGGTGACCCACTTTTGAGAAAAAAAAATCACCTCTGTTTTAATTTTTAATTAAAAATATATGTTTTAATACAGTAATAAAGAGTTAATATTACAGCTGGGGAATGGATCCTTTGGTGTTGAACCAATGGTGAACAACAGCTAAATAAAACACTAATACACCAAAACACATTGTTTTTGCACTTGGCGCGCGTTTCGCTAAACATGTTCATGAATCATCAGCATCAGCAGATGTAGCATCATCAGCAGATGAATAAAACTTTAAGTAGTTAGAATAACACGTAAAACAAGGGACTCCTGTATTCTATTAAGCTTCCTTTATTCATAATTTTTCAGTAACCCTCTATATTTAGGTACTGGAACAGAAAGTTTTTTATTCATTTAAAAAATTATCCAAGACCAAAACTGTACAAGACAGATTTCCTATTAATTTTGCCGGACTAATCGATTAACTTATTAGGCAGAAACTATGCGAGTGGTGCTAGCGAGATTTGCATCTGATGGTTGCTTAATGCGGTATTGTGGAACGGCCATTGTGTTGCAGTTAAGCCTTGACCACTGGCGTCGAGGACTAAATCGCTCTTTAATTGTTCGAATATCTGTTCCGACAGCTAGACACCAATTAATTCCCGTTCTTCTAAAAACACTCAATCTTACTTATACAACTGCTATAAAAATGGATTTGTTCCTTTATTATACTTAGTGTCTGACATTTTCTTGTATCATATTAAGAGATGAAGGGGGATCATTAAGGGATTAACGAGTACAATTAAAGTTTTATCTGATCACAGTCATTTTATGAACATTCAGTGTCCTTACAAAATAAAACACTAATTTACCACAATACTCCAAAACACTTTACTTTTGCACTGAACGCATGTTTTGCTAACCATGTTAGCATCGTCAACAAATGATTAAAACTGTGTTGTATTATGAGTTTTAATAATCTCTTGAAATTTTTTGATTGTTTTTAATATCTTCATAATATGGCATCATAGGTAGTAGAATAAATTTACAAGAAAGAAAACCCAGAAAGATCCAGTGGTTCAATCAAAATTTAAGCAAAAAAAACATTTTTTTAAATTTTCAAAATAAAATATTTTGGTTATATTGGATTTATTTGAAAAATGGTAAAGAGAAAACATGCTGAAAACCAAACCAAACAAAAACAATTGTTGGTATTTTGTTGCGACAGAATATAATTCAAGTAATTGCATATCAGATACATATATATTATGAATCATTTTAACATTTAATCAAGAACTTCTTAATGGATTTTTTCTAGTAAGAATACTTATTAATCTCTTATGTTTCTACTCTACATGCTCCTGCAACAATAATATATTTGTAAAATAATGTTGGCTTGTCTACAATATAAGAAAAATCTATTCTCCTAATTCATTTACTGTTTCAAGTATTTTTAAATGTATCAGAATTTTCATTTTGGAAATTATTTATAACACACAATACAATATTATTTGCCAATATTATTGAATAAAATATTTTGCTTTATAGTAATTGTATGAAATGTTTCATAAAAATTAATTCGACTTTATAATGGCAAAATTTCA
This sequence comes from Sitophilus oryzae, assembly GCF_002938485.1. NCBI lineage: Eukaryota > Metazoa > Arthropoda > Insecta > Coleoptera > Curculionidae > Sitophilus > Sitophilus oryzae. Next base: position 5,875 of record NW_022147619.1, read on the forward strand.
TCGCAAATACAATTAAAATAAAAGCCAAATCAAATTTTACAAATGTCCGTACGTATGTGACCGGATTAATAATAACGCGTCCTCTATGTGTGTATCTAGTAATTAAATTTTTCCGCCATATTATTCCGGCTACGTATTCGTCGTTAATTTTAACTGCCGAAGACGTAAACTAAACGGCATCGCCATAAATAGCTTCATTTTCCACTGAAATTATACTTAGGATATAAATTAGCTCGTTTAATAAGCCCCATTTACGAGATTATAAACCGTAAAGTGCCATTTTATTTCCCCTCGGAAAGATAAGAAAATTAGGTCTCGGATTGCAATGTATGAGATCAAAATGAGTTTAGACATATCATTCCCTTATTTTGTTCGTATTTTCTTTTTTGCAACAGTATATTGTTTCACAGTGAGTTGTCTTCCTTCCTATTTTCTAATATTAATTATAAATTTAGAAAAAAATAAATAATATTAATTGAAAAATAAAAGGTATTAACTTATTACCATAGAATAAGCATCTTAGCTAAATTTTGCTGTCCTGTTCCTGTACACAGGCAGTCAGAATACCAGTCTCTGTACAGGATGTTTCAAAAACATATGGCATGTAAAAATAAAATTTATCTGTCATATCAACAAAGGTCCGATTCTGCTTTGTTTCGTAGCTACAAGGTGTTAGTTATAATATTCTTTCGATTTATTATCATTTTCTTCTGTGTACTTTTAGTAATTCGAATGAAATTTTGAGGGTACAAGTTACTATCAGTGCTACATATTTTACTGCTAAAAAAGTGGAGATAAATTTATCAATGACGTGCATATGGTTTATCACTGGAATTAAAAAAAAAGACATGTGTGCCACTGATGAGACCTCCTTGATGAGATAAAGGGAATTTTATTTATCACAATTAATAAAAATAAAAATAATAAGTTATATAAATTAAGGAGCGAATTAATGATACATGACTGTTTCATGACAAAATTGAAGAAACTAAACTAAAACCAGTTTTAGTGAACCCTAATCGACATTTAATTTCGGAAAATCGACTATACATAATATATATCATATTTTACGCAAAATTGTAAAATTTCCAGGGATTTTGTGCCTAAACGGTTGACTTTAACGAAAATTTTTATAAAACCGTTTTTATAGGAAATTTTATTCTCTTTAATTTTGCCCTCTTCAAATTTTCGCGAAAAACGCATAGTTTTCGAGATATTCACAAAATACCTATTTTGGGCGCCATCTTGGCAAGATGGCGGCGCCGGCCGGCGGCATGTCTGGAAATGTGCATTTTATGGATTTTAGTTAGGGACCCCAAAACCTATAAATCTGCAAAGTTTCAAAACTTCCGGACTTTTTTCCAAGCCGGCCCCTTTTTTGATCCCCAATGACTGAACTAGATATAAATACAAAATAGTAATACAAATTTTAGAAATTAAATGAGAATTTCACTCAAACTTCTAATATTTACTTTATTTTTGTCACATAAATTACACTGATTGACAAACAAAACCAGAAAAACCAGCCTTCTCGCCCTGGTTAGTTTGGTGACAATTATGATAGATATTTTTCAGGAACCGTGTTCCGTAATAATAAAACTTTCAGGAAACCGATAGAAACGGAACATAAAACCATAACCAAGGTACGCAACGGAATACACCCTAAGTCATAAAATCTTAATCCTTTTTAATATTTTACATACTTAGCTATATGAACTATGTTTTTTTTTCTAAAAAAAATGTTTTGAATAAAAATTACCAATCTAGAGGTAATGAAACTCTACGTTTTATATTAATGTTAAAAGATTCCTCTCTAATGGATACTGCCATTTTATATAAAAGTACGAGTATTTAAAAAATTAAAGAGTAATTTATATGCATTACGAAAAATTGCTCTTAGTTTTCAGAATACTTAGTTCAGCTAAAAAATAAAAATGGAAGAAAATTTAAAGCTCTGAAAGAAATATCGGTACAAGTGTTTTATAGTTAGAAGCTCAATTAAAATGTCTAATACAAATTATTTATATTTTCATTTTAGATCATTTTTACAATATTTCTATATCTTGAACTTTTAAAGAGAGATTTTAAAAAAGTATTTCATAATAACTGACTTCAACAAGTTGAGATACTATGTGCATAGTCTGAACCATATGGGTGTCCGCTATTTTAGACACATGTCACTCTTTATTAGGTTAAAATATTTTAGAAAAAATTATTAGCAGTTCATTAGATCTTAGAAGTTATCTACACACACATATTACATGTAGAAGTCGTCACGTGGTATACATGACTATATCTTGAAATAAAGTCAAGTCTAAGCACTTGGAGTGTAGAAGAAATTTTTGTAGAAGATATCTTCTGGCATCAAAGTTCTGGCTTAATGTTGTAAAGGCAGATGATCATATTTCAAAAAACTAGTGCCTAGACTCTCGCTTTATTCTGTTCAATACCTTTCCTTTCACATTTTCTTCGTGCAGCCCTGGAACAGAAGAGCCAAGTTTCTTTTACATCACTAATTAGACTTTTAAAAGCTCCTTTGAGACACTTTTTATATTATATACCTATGCAAGTTAAAAGGTCTATTCAGTTCAGTAAAAATACTAAAGTGTATTATATATATTATTTACACTTTTCCAGTACTTTATAAAATTCAGTCCATAGCACTATTGACAATATACACTCACCGGCACGAAAAATGGGCACCTTTAAATGTTCATGTATTTTGTGGTGTTTAAAGGTAGGCGCACACTGACCGAAGCCGCACGCGCTGCATCGATCGAAGAAAAATATTGTTTGTGTTATTTGAAATGAAGCCATGCGGTTCTGACTAGTGTTCGCTTAGCTTGATGAACTTGGTCATGATTATCTGCTGACATGGTTAGCAGATACGTGCTAGCATTTTATATGCTAACATGGTTAGCGAAACGCGCGTCCAGTGTAAAAGTAAAAGTGTTTTGGTGTATTGTGGTGATTTAGTGTTTTATTTTACCCAAAATCATTACTAAAATTGCTGTAAATCGTTACTGTCTTAATCAAAAGCGAATATCTCCAACAAAAATAAAGCTATTGAGATGAATCAAAAAACAAGATGATAAACCTAAACACCTAGATGATAAACTAATTTTTAAATTCGTTGTTTTATTAACATATTCCACAGAGTGTTTCAAACTGTCACCAAAATATCAACATTTTGTTTTCTCTCGTATAATTGACAGATGGAAACTTTCATTTTTAATTTAGAGAGAGATACTAAAAATTCAAATAATTTAGCTACAAATTTCTTAAAAAATCAACAAAATTAACCCACTACAACAAAATATATAAAACTTTAAAATACATCAAAATTTTAAGGTGCCCTCTTTTCGTGTCGGTGTATGTAATTAAAATTTACTGTTTTCGAAACAAATAGTTTAGAAATACCAAGACCTACCACACAAGTTTTTAATAAAATCAAATTTATTTAGTTTTTTTATTATAAATTCTTTATTTGAAACCAGACCATTCTATACAAATTTAGTTTACAAAATCAAATGAAATTATGTCGATGCGGAAAAGAGGTTGATTCTCGCTGAAATAAGGCAAAAAACGAGATTTAATTTAAAGAAAGGTTCTTATTTCATTCTTTTTCGCTCACTTAGCTCGAATCTCTCGGAAAAAAACTAGCGTCCTAGACTCTCGCTTTATTCTATTCAATACCGTTCTCTCCACTTTTTCTTCGCACTGCCGTGGAACGGAAAAGTCAACCTCCTTTTACATCGATAATTAGATTTTAAAAAGCTGCTTTGAATGTTCCCGTTCCTTTACTGTGACTCTCGTTCGCTTTTACATGCATGCTGGCGCTTTTTCGAGCTTCTTTTTGCGAGGGAAACAAAATAACAGGGTAATTCGACGGTTTTTTTTTTCTTTTGCAGCGAGGCCAGAGCGACGGTGGCGGGTACGGTGGCAGGGGACGACAG
>NW_022147620.1:0-5240 GCF_002938485.1 Sitophilus oryzae
ACTTGCTCTTATTTCTGGGACACCCTGTATAATAGAGATACTACATACAGGGTGTCCCACTTAAGATGAATACAAACCAATATATTGGTTGTTTGTTGAGCGATCTTTTTCATTTTTGGCAGGAGACTGTATGGATATAGCACGTACATTTTGCCCAGTGTGAGAAATGCGATACCTCATAGACGTACGTTTTAATGAGGTTGATATTTTTCGAGTGAAGAGTAAACTACCCTTAGGACAGTATTTATTTCAAATCTGATAAATGATACTTAAGTTCTAATTTTGATAAATATTGATACAGGATGCGTCATTAAAATAAGACATTTTTATTTTTATTATTATTTCTTTAAGTACTTAAGACGCCACTGAATAAACAACAGGTTTATTATCAATAACCAATTATAACCAATTATCAATTAATAATCGATTTAAGTTTTCAGATAGCTTCCATAATAATTAAGATACGATACAAAAAACTAAATATTTTCAATTTATTTTGTTTACTTTAAAAAATTGTTTTTTAAGTTTGCTAATACAAATGAAAAAAATGAGTTACAAAATAATTTAAAAACCCAGTTTTCAATGGGATCTGAAATATGATTTTTATTCGTTTTATTGAAGAATATTTTAAAAAATCCAAATAGTTAGATATTTAAAACAATCACTATTAACTTTGAAAAGTATGCTCATAAATCTTTGTTTAGATTAAAAATATTTATTAAATTAAACTATAACGAACTAAAAGTCACATATTCGACCAAACCACCATAAAAAACGATTATTAATTGATAATTGGCTATAATTGGTTTTTGATAATAAACCAGTTGTTTATCCAGTGGCGTCGTAAGTACTTAAAAAATAATAATAATAATAAAATCTTATTTTAATGACACACCCTGAATCAATATTTATCAAAATTGGAACTTAAGTATCTTAGGTAAGGAGGATTCAATATAATTTATCAGATTTTAAATAAATACTGTTCTAAGGGTAGTTTACTCTTCACTCGAAAAATATCAAATAATAATACCAAACCAAACCATTAAAACGTACGTCTATGAGGTATCGCATTTCTTATCCTGGGCAAAATGTACGTCTTATAACCATACAGCCTCCTGCCAAAAATGAAAAAGATCGCTCAACAAAGATATTGGCTTTTATCCATCTTAAGTGGGACATCCTGTATACAGGGTGTTCCTTAAAGACATGCTATTATTTAAGGATGTGATTATTGAACCTATTCTAAGAGAAAAACTTCATATGAATGTAAGTCCTAAACATCTTAATTTCTTAGATACAGGGTGGTAAATTTTTCTATTTTTTTTTTCATAATAGTCCAGGTATTGGGGATTTTTGCTTGGAAAAAAGTCCGGAAGTTTTGCAACTTTGCAGGTTTATAGGTTTTGGGGTCCCTAACTAAAATCCATAAAATGCACATTTCCAGACTTGCCGCCGGCGCCGCCATCTTGCCAAGATGGCGCCCAAAATCGATATTTTGTGAATATCTCGAAAACTATGCGTTTTTCGCGAAAATTTGAGCAATTAAAGAGAATAAAATTTCCTATAAAAAAGGTTTTATGGAAATTTTTGCTAAAGTCAACCGTTTAGGCACAAAATCCCTGGAAATTTTACAATTTTGCGTAAAATATGATATATTATGTATAGTCGATTTTCCCAAATCAAATATCGATTAGGGTTCACTAAAACTAGTTTTAGTTCAGTTTCTTCAATTTTGTCATAAAACAGTGGCGTATCATTAATTTATGAATAATTAATTTTAATTATTGAAAATGTGTCCTTGTAGCGTAAGTACATGGCGCGTTTATTTAAACGTGGTCTCCCCGGAGGCCTACTCCACTAGGTAAAATAAAAATTTTAACTTATCTGCACAAGCCCGACGGATCTGGCTCATTGATGTCAAAGTCGATGCTGTGCTGGGCTCATCAGGGTGGTCTCTTAATACGTCCAACTCTTCATCTTCAGCCGCCAGAGAGATATCTACAGGCAAGTCCAACTCCTCTTCATCGGATTCGTCGAGTGACACTTCAGTGACGTTGTCTCAGGATTTCCCATTGCAGTATAAATCATTGAACATTTTAATCCTGCTTTTCTGCATCCGCAGGCTTTACCACAGTTGTTGGTTTTGCATTTACAGGATAAAAATGCCAATAGGGTAGTTGGAGCTGGATCTTTCAACGTTGTGACTGGAGTAATGCCTGTTTTTGTTTTCTTCCAACCCCATTCCTGGTGGTAAGTTCGCAATGAATGCTGTCCAGCACGACAATTAATTACTCATAAATTAATGAGCGCATTAATGATACGCCACTGTTTCATGACAAAATTGAAGAAACTAAACTAAAACTAGTTTTAGTGAACACTAATCGACATTTGATTTCGGAAAATCGACTATATTTATGTATATCATACTTCACGCAATATTGTAAAATTTTCAGGGATTTTGTGCGTAAACGGTTGACTTTAGTGAAAATTTTCATATAACCTTTCTTCAAATAACTTAACCTCTCTTCAAATTTTTGCGAAAAACGCATAGTTTTCGAGATATTCACAAAATACCAATTTTGGGCGCCATCTTGGCAAGATGGCGGCGCCCGCCGGCGGCAAGTCTGGAAATGTGCATTTTATGGATTTTAGTTAGGGACCCCAAAACCTATAAACCTGCAAAGTTTCAACACTTCCGGACTTTTTTCCAAGCAGGCTCCTTTTTTGATCCCCAATGACTGAACTATAATAACCTTTGAATAAGAAGACTAAGGAAGGAGCATATCAAAATCTTAGGTACACCGCGATGGGCCTCAAATATGGCCGACTTAAATTCCGGTTTATCAGTGTCGTTCTAATTTTATTTAAAAAATGTAAAACTATGATGTAGGGTAGACGTGGGGTAGACTCAATAATTCGTTGTTTTATTTTACGTTGTGAATAAATGTTGGTAGTTATTAAAATTGTTATAAAAATATATAATTGTAATAAAAATAGATAAGTTATAATAAGTATTTATTAACACAAACATCCGATACGCTACTGAAGCAGGTAAGTCAAATTAACATATCTAAATTCTTTGACATTAAATCTTTGACAAGTAATAAATAAAAGCTAAAATGCAAGAAAAATATATAATTTAGTTAATTTAAGTGAATTTCATAAATGATCGGTTTACTACACGTATGTATATTATACCTATAGTCACTTACTAGCGAAAAGTTGTTCCATTATTTCACTCAATTTTTGCCGAGATCTACCGCACGCTACACAACCAACTATTTTAGAGTCTTTTTCGATAAATCCCGATAGTGTCACTGTTAATTTAAGTTCTGCCACAATTTCCATCTAGATTTACTACCTTTATACAACTATCAGTAGTAGAATAAATAATAAATAACATAAAATAAGCTCCGTAAAAACTGACAAATCCACAAAATTTCAAATCAAATTCAAATGTGTCAAATGAATCGTCAAACAGAAATGTCAAGGATCCCCACCCTAGAGAGCTTTTATGGTGGCTTTTCCGCCCACCATGCATGAATACATGGATAGCATTATGCTCCTTCCTTAGTCTTCTTATTCAAAGATAATAACTCATTTTATTTCAGATATCTTTATGAAACTTGATACACGTCTTCTATGCATCAAGATACCATCTTTGTATAACAGTAACGTTAACATTTGGATGAAAATTGGTGTCTGGGATTTTTTGACATGAGAAATTTGATTGTGATGTCAATATGACTCCTATTGGTAGGAGGCGCCTCCTACATGTGTTTTAACTGTTTTGAAGAGTAATAACTTTTCGTACGCACCAGTATAAAACTACTGAGTGAAAAAATATACATTTCTGTAATTTTCTTCGTAAAAATGTCTCTTGATAAAAATTGCTACGAGCAACTGTTCTCAAGATATTTAGAATAGAAACAGTCAATACATGTCATTATTGACAAAAAATAAACATGTTGAGTAGATAGTTATTTGAATGGAATGATAAATTAGGGAACTTTTTATTTTTTTTAAATTAATCATAAATTTTTCTTTCTTCGAAAAAATGATGATAAAACAGTTTCTGTTGAACTTTTGGTACAAAATATTTCAGATTTATGATTTCAATCTAATAACTAATTTAGTCAACATGTTTAATTTATGTCAATGATGACAGGTATTGTTAATTTGGGTTCCAAATATCTCGAGAACCATTACTTGTAGCGATTTTTACCAAGAGACTTTTTTTACGTAAAAAACGTTGCAAATGTACATTTTTTACGCAGTAGTTTTATACAGGTACGGACGAAAAGTTATTACTCTTCAAACCAGTTAAAAAAATATGTAGGTGGCGCCATCTACAAGTAGGAGTCATACTGACATCAAAATCAAATTTCTCAAGTCAAAGAACTCTCAGACACCAATTTTCATGCAAATATTGACGTTACTTCAGAAATTATATGGAGAAAATCGAAATAAAAATGAAACTTCTACACCCTGTATCTCCGAAACTAATCATTTTAGGGCATACATTTATACGAACTTTTTTACTTATTTTTATCTGCAGAATATGCTGCCGAAGTTTCCGGAATACAGTTCGGACCACCCTGTGTTTAGTGATAAACTATAAAATATAACATAATCTATACTTATTTTCACAAATAAGGTAGAAAATGCAGTTAAGTGCAGTTTAAAACTGAAAGCAAAACTATTTGGTTAAGTTAAATTAAATAAAATGATAATACCCTTGTTTAAGATAAAAAATGCATTTTTTACGAAGGGGATCGGAACATGCAACAATTTTAAACTGGCTCTATATTTCAGAAAACAAGGGGGCTATGGCAAATATATGTGTAGCGTCTTTAGTTTCATAAAAAAGTACAATAGTGATGTGAAATCCGTATCTTTGTAGCTCTACTTATAAACGAGAAACCACATAAAACACACGAAAATGTACTGGGGTGGATTTGAGGGTTGACTTAGAGATGGAAAACTAAATATTTACGCTTATGTTCAGCTTTATTCGATCCAGGCTCAATCTAACACAATATACAGGGTGTCCCAGGCTGAGCGTGCATTAGAAGTTTCTAGAGAACTACAATATCTAGATCGGAGATTTTTTTTCACAAAGATATTTATCGATTAAAAACATTTTCAATATGGCGGAACTTCCGGAAATACCGGAAGTTGACAACAACTTTCTTATTTTAAATGGGTGCCCCCATTTTTTATTACATACTTAAATTCTC
>NW_022147621.1:0-6685 GCF_002938485.1 Sitophilus oryzae
GGTATGGGAGGGGGTTAAAAATTTAAAAAAATCTTAACTCCAAAATTACAGTAGCTAGCGAAACGCGGTTTTCAATTTAAGATTAGGAATAATATTTGCAACAAAATTTGTAATAACATCAAAATCAGACAAAGTCGCAGTTTTCGAGATAGAAAAAATTGGAAAAATTCCTTTACTTTGAAACTAAAAGAACTGCCTACCAACTTTTTATTAACATATTTTAGTATGGGCGGCTATACGTGCCTCCGGGCGCCAATTTTTTTTTAAAGAGATGAATACAGGATGGTGCCTGGTATACGAAGCAGAGGCTCTAGGATATTGATAGTGTGTATTAAAATTTTGTGAGCAAATGTAGGTTAATATAGAGCGTTTTTTTTAAATACACAGGGTTGTTCACCACATACGACACAGAGTATTAAGCTAAACTATTAGATTTTTGCAAATTGTAAGTTTTGGGTTCGTAAGAAGACTATTAGAGCTACAATTTAAAAATATTATTACAAGATACAGAGTGTCCCAACTAAAAAATATCAAAGTTGTGTTTTTTAAACGAAACACCCTGTATATTATTACATTTTTAGTTTCTACGATTAAAATAAAGGTAAGTTTGATTAAGGTTTACCGCATTTTAATCTTACCGTTTTTGAAATATTTAGGTTTTTGTCAAAATACACTAATAATTTTAATGCTTCATTTCTCTAGGCGTATTTAAGTTTTTAAAACCAAATATTGTACTGAAGTATTTCTATTTACTAAATTTTGTGTTGCAATAATAAAAATTACACTACCTTATACAGAATGTCTAAAAATTTATTTCAAATAATTACTAGTTTTAAACGGCAATAACTTGTTTAATTTAAATAGAACACCCTGTATATTTTATGAAAATCAGATGCACAATTTAATTGTCTATCAAATTGTATTATGCCATTCTTTACTTATCTGTTCAAGTTTTCGTAGAAAATGCATTTTCTTATAATTTAGACCTCATTTATACTACATACCGTGCTGGCAACTGTTACTTTTGGGTCGGCATTTACATGTGTGGAAGTAAATCGCATAGGGATCTTATTAAGTCGGAGCGAGAGAAATGCGACCGACCGACGCGACGCGCGATGGTGTGCTGTTGCGGCGTTGCGGATACGCCTTTCCCTATCAAGTAAAGTAAAATCGCGATCGCAAACCGCTTATTTTTAAAAGACTTTTTTCAAGAGATAACTAGATAAAATAATTATACATGTTTCTGAGCATCTGAAATGGAATTATAAGGATATCGTTAGGGTGTCAGTTTTTTTATAACGAGAAAACGTCAGTAATCGCGATAATTTAAAAACTCAATTTTTAACACATAGCAGGCCATAACTCAAGAACCACTTTAGATATCGAAACTTTTTTTATTTTCAAGATCGGATATTTTACAATATGTTTACATAAGAAAACTTTGATAAGGTTGTTTTTTCCATTCAAAAATTGTAAACAATCCATCCATTTACTTTTAGAACATAGCAATTTTCAGCAATCGTGTAATTTTTTTATTGATAAAGATTTTCACATACTGTCTACAAAGAAAATACAGCAGAAATATTAACAAAGTTCTTGAAAAAAAACTACAATCTATTATTTCTAATAGATTTCGGGATATCGATTTTTGAATTCAGAGTTCTAATAGCGCGACCACTATCGATTACCCACTCAATTCCATTTATTTTTACCAAAAATGCAAGTGTTTCTAGGTTGCACTTAAAAAAATTCAGGCTAAAAGGAAAATTACAACGACTCGTTAATAAATAAACAAATTAAGTATCACGAGACGTAATTAAATCGTGAAGCTGAACGCATGATGTACACCTTTCCCTAGAACAATAGATAATAGACAAATCTGCTATATCCCCTACGGTCCTACGGTCCTCTCTTTGTTCAGTACATTATAAACGCATTGTACTCTTCTTACATACGGAAATCTCGACCCAAGACTAACCTTTGTCAGTCCTTAGTATATACTCATTTATTACATTTATATACCCATGGAATATTGACATTTTAGATTATTTTTAAAGATGTAACAAATTTTTAAAGAGTCTAAGACTAATATTGTCGATAACTTATTATTATATTGATTTCTGATTCAAATCCACATTTATTTCGAATAATTTATTAACTAACACAATTAAGTGTGTAATTAATTAATATTTAGGTGGAAATAATGGTGGTATATTTAATTAATGGTATACTCTTTTATAAAGATTTAAATAGTTTTCATTTTTTATACAAATGGGCTAAAAACTATCTTAAATGTCAATATTCCATGGATATATTGATAAATGAAGTCTAAATTTTAAGAAAATGCATTTTCTACGAAAACTTGAAGGGATATGTAAAAATAGTATAACACAATTTGATAGATAATTAAATTGTGCATCTGATTCTCATAAAATATACAGGGTGTTCCATTTAAATTAAACAAGTTATTGCCGCTTAAAGCTAGAAATTATTTTAAATAAATTTTTAGACACTCTGTATGAGGTAGTATTATTTTTTTATTATTGCAATATAATAACTGATCAATAAATAAACTTCAGTAAATATTTAGTATTAAAAACTTTGATATCCTTGGAGAAATGAAGCCTTAAAATTTCTACTGCGATTTCACGAAATTGAAAATATTTCAAAAACGGTAAGGTTTAAGTGTCATAAACCTTAATCAAATTTACCTTTATTTTAATCGTAGAAACTAAAAATGTAATAATATACAGGGTGTTCCATTAAAAAAATACAACTTTAATATTTTTTATTTGGGACACTCTCTCTTCTAAAAAATATTTTTCAATTGTAGATCTAATAGTCTTTCAACGAACCCAAAACTTACAATTTGTAAAAAATCTAATCGTTTAGCTACAATACTCCTTGTCGTATGTGGTGAACAACACTGTAGAGAATTCAAAGATCATAAAAATCGGTCCGCCCGTTCTCGAGATATTTAAGAATTTTTGTTGTGAACCCGACACATTAAAACAACCAAACTTTTAGTTTTTTAGTGTATATCAGTCAAAACCGAAATTTCTTTTCGGATTCCATGGAGAGCTATCCCATGACGACTACAATCTAATTGGGGTAGCTGACCAAGATTTAGCTGCTCTGCTAGGAGAAATGAACGAATCAGGTGCTCTGAATAACACAGTTTTAGTTATCATGGCTGATCATGGTCATAGGTAAGACATAATTGTAACAGTAACAGCAGTTTTTTAGAATTATATTTGCAGTTACACCTGCCGTAGTCGTTCACATTTTAGTTTTTATGTAATAAAATGTTAATAAAACCAATTAGGAAAATATTGGAAGTGTCTAACATTTGTTACATTTAAAAAATCCATTTTAGATCATTATATTTCTTTCAGAGATATTTGGTTTTAATTTAGGTTATACAGAGAAACCACTAGGGTTGTTCAAAATTGTGTCAAAATTCAGGTATTTTAGTTTTTTTTTATAATATTGGTGATGGTATTTTCTGACATTCTTAAGCCCCTTCTACATAACGTTTTACCGGTCAGTGTTACCTGTTCAGTCAAAATGTATCAAGTAAAACATTGTGTAGACGAAAAAACGAAGCGTTTTACTTGAACTGTAGAGATCTGACGAGATCCAAAAGATCTTACAACAAATCTGCCATTTTGTCTACATTGAAAAAAAATATAAGTAATTTTACTAAAAATCATATGGATATAATACATTCGGACGAAATCATCCGGACGGAGCATATAGACGGAGAGCTGGCTACATAAAAAACCTTATCATCGTTACATGGCTAATTTTTGTGTGAAGTATCCTTTTGTGTAGCCATTATGAAATAGTTATGTCTGCCAGCGCGATCCCGGGGCTTAAAGCGGGGGCGGCCAATCGAAAGGGTGAAATTTGGACACTAAAAATATTATAAGGTACACGTGTTATAATTGCGAAAATAGCTTTTATTTATTATTAAGAAACGTGTAACACTGTTGACAAACATTTTCTCGTGGCTAAAATGCCGGCAGACAACCCGAAACAGGCATGGAATTTGACAAAAAAAATCATGGCATACGCATACATGGAGGAATTGTCATGGAACGCATGCCGATTGGAGGAATGTCATGTTTATTTATTTAAAAAGCCGCATGCACAAGGATAAACAAAATAATCGTGGCTCAATCAGTGGTAGAGAGTTATAAAAAACGTGATATTACTCTACAGGGTGAATCTTGAATAAGCAAATATTTTCAGAGCTGGTAGATCTCGACAAAAGAAATATATTTTCTTTTTACCGTTTTCCAAATAAGTAGAAAATAGCCGAGTTTTCAAGTTTGAAAATTAAAAAAGAAATTGATTTATTTTTAAATAATTTTGTGAGATACCTGTTTTTCTGTACTTGCATCCACTATTTTAGTGTCGTAGCCATAGAGTAAAGCCGTAAGCATGATATGTAGGTTAAGAAATAATTATACCGCTGGTAAATTTGCGGTGAACAGGCAATTCTAAGAAGTTTTTTAAATATACAGGAAAATTAAAAAATAATGCACGATTTTCTACATCTTTTATGCGAAAAAAAAAAACTCAGACGTGTTCCTGGGGTCGAAATATATCACCCTTAAAAGTATTTTCACTTATTTAAGACTCACCCTGTATAAGCGTTTTCAGGAAACGCTGGCCGTGTTATCAATTGAAACATAATACCTGTTAGTCTATAAAAATTTTACGGTGCAGATATCGACTCAGAGGAAGACTCGTTTGTGAGAGCGGGGATGTGCAGTACGACGAGTCAGATACAAATAGGTAAGACAGAATAGTAAATGTATGATATCTGTTTTGAAATAACAAAAAAATATATTTATAATATAATTGTATACATGATTTATCTATACTTAAATGGATGAGGCGGCGAGCGTTCCTGAAAGCGCTAGAGTAATATCGCGCTTTTGATAACTGTCTGCAGCTGATTTAGCCACGATATTTTTGTCTGCCCTTTTGCATACGGCTTTTAAAATAAATAAATATGAGATTCCACCAATCGGCATGCATGTATGCCATATTTTTTTCATTCTTCAAATTTCATTTTTAATAATTTTCGAGATAATTTTAAAATTTCATGCCTCTTTCGCGTTGTCTGTCGGCATTTTAGCGACCAGAAAAATGTCTGCCAACAATTTTCCACGTTTCTTAATAATAAATAAAAGCTATTTTAGCAATTATAACTCGTGTACCTTATAATATTTTTAGTGTCCAAATTTCACCCTTTCGATTGGCCGCCCTCGCTTTAAGCCCCGGATCGCGCTGGCAGACATAACTATTTCATAATGGCTACACAAAGGATACTTCACACAAAAAATTAGCCATGTAACGATGATAAGGTTTTTTATGTAGCCAGCTCTTAGACTAATACGCGACCCATGTGAAATTGTTCATATAAACTCATGGTACTTGCTCGAAGTCGCGGACGGTCCGTTCCATCTGAAAGCGCTGTTAACAGAACGTCGACGGTTTTTATAGACGTATCTGTTAAAAAATACTAAACTGTTCTTAAGTAGTATATTTTTTTGTTTTTTTTTTGCTTCCGGCGATGGGAAGAGATATACTTCCCGAAACGTTAAGCATTTTTTTGTCCGTCAGGCACAAATTTATTGATTAGTAAATCACTCCTGACAAATTGGTCTTCGTTGGATTAACGCAGAAGTGTTTATAAAAATTAACTATTTTATTTTATAGATTTTCTTTGAATGCAAGTTTTATATTTGATGATTATAACCAAACGATAATAATTTCAGAATTAGAGTTCGAACTCACTGACGACAAGGTCGCACACTGACGACCAGGTCGCAACGACCTGGCGGTCGGCTGGCCGGATGTATTGCGTTTATAACTGCGGCCAGATGAACGGCCAGTTTCAACAGGGTTGTCAGATCTAACGATTTTTTACGTTTTATCAATTAGAAAATATTGTTTCAGAAAGAATTAAGTCTCAGAATGTTAAAATATCCGAGTTAACTAAAAAGCGAAGTTACTATTCATGAGCTTATTAAATGTTCGAATATTAAATAATGCATTTAAAATATTCTTGGATTTTTCGTTAATAAATACTGGTGTGGTAAATGGAGTAAGTAAAATATCCAACCCCGACTACACGATAACGTCGTTATTTCCATGTTTTTCAAATCCGCGATGCCTGCTATTTCATCAGTCGTTTCATAACAGAATATTCTACATCCTACGTCTATGTAATTTAATATGTGTAGAGTGAGACATGTAACTCGTGAGATTTTCAGCATTATATCAATAAAGGACAAAAACAGTATTGTTTCTAAAGGTGCGTCCCGACTTACGCGTTTTAGCCCGAACAAATCGAGCACGCGCGAACAAGCAGAACAAATAGGCCGAACAAAAAGCATTGTGTACGCGCGACCGACAAAAAGGGAGATATTCTGTTTCTTTTTTCTACTCATATGGACTTCTGCTGATAGCTCTTATCGACTTTAGAAGTAAACATATTAGGGCCATCGTAAAAAAAGGTCGTCAAACACTGGCTCTAAATATAAGCAGGTAGAAAGTTTAGCTTCCAGTTATTTCAATGTTTACAATATAAATTCCTCTTTTTTATTGTTACTGAGAATCTACAACAGTAAATACTTCTATTTTTATGAATGTCCAAATTTCACCCTTT
>NW_022147622.1:0-8993 GCF_002938485.1 Sitophilus oryzae
TATTGATACAGTACCTAGTTTATATATTTCTATCTCCTTAATGGTGTTGATTTACATATGTACATTGTTCTAAATTCCAAATAAACATTTTCGCGTAATTTTGTTGTATTATTTACTACTACAGAAAGAGTAAAATAGTTATTTTTTATACAAGACGATAATGCAATTTTATCGTCGAGCATAAAACAATATTTTTTTCCATAGCGAGTTACGTTTTAAAAAATATTCAGAAATTATTATTTCAAGTAATTTATTACGAGTAGAAAAAATATTGTGCTGGGTTGGCGTTGGTTTCTATGTAATTTGACAAATAAATAAAGCTGTCTCTTTAGTTGTCAGTTTTGAGTCAATATTTTTTAATCCTCTTTCGTGTCGATTGCTGATTGAATTGGAGCCAGAAATGGCTCAAAACGAAATAAGTAAATTACCTACAGATATTCAGGCTGAGGCGACAGACGCCATATCCAAAGTACTTCCATTTAAATCCCGAATAACTTATGAAAAGGAATACAAAAATGTTCAAAAATGGAAGCAATTAAAAAACGTGCGAGAAGAAATGAAGTTTTTAACCTATCCTCGCTCTTAAAGTATCATTTACCCTTGCGGTTAAAGTAATATTTTATCTACTATTTTTGATAGATATAAGGCAATTTTAACAGTTGCTGTGGAAAAAAGTGTATTAAACCTAATTTAAACCTAATGGTAAATCCGCCATTAAAAACCGGAAACGGCAATAAATTTAATTAAATTGAAATTCATGTCATGTCAAATGTCACAGCCGCCATGTCTCAAAATTAGTTACCCAGGCAGCCACACTGTTTCCATGATTTAATATGGAGTTGACACTTCCTCTTATATTTATTATTTTATGAGTCCATCCGCCACTGTAGTGTTTCCAACCTCATTCCGGCTCTAGTGCTGTTTTTAGGCCAATTAGCGGCACCGCGGCCGCTCTTCCATTTTCCGGCAGTGGCTCAGGATTTAATTGCGAAAGTTTTCGCATTTTCCCTAATTTATTTTAAACTTGGAACTTTCACATAGCTGACCGTACGTCGGAATTAGAAAAGTTTTTCCATAAAAGTGTCAATCGGAGTTTAAAAATCGGCCTGCCTCGACGATCTAGTTCGATGACAGATGGGAGATGGCTCGATATATGACGTATTTATCATTCAGGTAAATTGGGTGGTTAAAGATCGGATATTGGATAATTAGGAATAATGCAGGTTCAGTCATACCTCATTAGTAAGTGAAGTCTTGGGTCGGTATTTACATGT
The DNA here is from genome assembly GCF_002938485.1 of Sitophilus oryzae. Classification (NCBI taxonomy): domain Eukaryota; kingdom Metazoa; phylum Arthropoda; class Insecta; order Coleoptera; family Curculionidae; genus Sitophilus; species Sitophilus oryzae. Next base: position 1,275 of record NW_022147622.1, read on the forward strand.
CTAGGAGTGAATTGTTATGGCGATCTAGTAAGTCAGAGAGAGAAAAATGCGAAGTATTTATTACTTGACCACGTAATCCAACGCCAGATTTCATTGTACTTGGGAAATCCTTGCTCTTCTTTCTTTATTCAGAACAGGGTGGGCCAAACTGAATGCTTTTAAAGGGAAATACCCTTTTTTATAGGAGATAGACGAAAACTAATATCGGTGTCTGGAGCACAATTTTTATTAAACACATGATAGTGAAAACTGCACATCGATATATGTTACCGTTTTGGAGTAAAAGGGTGTTTTTCAAAAATGTGTTTTTTTAACAAACCTCTGTAACTTTTTTGGAATGGATAATGTTAAAAATGTTATTGTTTATTTTTATGAAAACATTTCCAAAGCACATTTTTACGTAGAATCAATTTTTAAATTAATAATTAATATAAATTAATAATTTCAGAATTATCAACAGAAAATTTGATGGTTTATATGAGACACCCTGTATATTTTTAATTCGTTGAAAAGAATTTAAAATTACCTATCCAAAAATATAGCATACTTGATATTCGAAAGTTAGGATGACTTTCGAAAGTCGTCTGGTCCCAACACAGGGCTTCAATCAGCTATGCAGTCACTTTCTAAAAGAAAATCGGGCACCTCATGCGCACCGGGACGAGGACGGCAAGCGGCCTCCTGACGGCTGTCGGGTAGCGCAGGCAAGATCGCGAAATCAAAAAGTTACTAATTAAACCCTATCTTAACCCGGAGAAGAAACTTGTCTTTCGTTTATTCACTAGCCCACAATCCAACCGTACTTGAAAACAGCACCCCACGGTCAAAATTGTAGGTTTTTCATGCTTTCCCTTCAATCACGGATGGATTAGGCACAGGAAACGCCTCCAGACGAAGTACTTGTGAAAATACTGACCAGAGGACGCTACCTACTGCTCTTCATAATCAGCCACCTTTTGAAAGACAGAGAACGGCCTTTTACAATTTAATGTAAAGCCGCTCACCGCTTTTCCGAAGGCGCTGGCTAAGACACACGTTCACGTGATTGAGCGAGGAAAACTGAAAGGAAAGTTTTCAAACGACAAGCTTCACTTGATGAACAACGTGGCCTAGCACTACACTAGAACAGACACTGCGCAAGACAGGATGGCAGGAATTTACAAAAGGTGCGGGGAGTGGTCGGGTGAGCACTTTCTAGAAAGCGAGGCTTTCTGTCGAGTTTTTACCTTCGGAGGAGCGGAGTTCAGCTGTCGTTCGTTCGTTCGTTCGTTCGTTCGTTCGTTCGTTCGTTCGTTCGTTCGTTCGTTCGTTCGTTCGTTCGTTCGTTCGTTCGTTCGTTCGTTTCGTTCGTTCGTTCGTTCGTTCGTTCGTTCGTTCGTTCGTTCGTTCGTTCGTTCGTTCGTTCGTTCGTTCGTTCGTTCGTTCGTTCGTTCGTTCGTTCGTTCGTTCGTTCGTTCGTTCGTTCGTTCGTTCGTTCGTTCGTTCGTTCGTTCGTTCGTTCGTTCGTTCGTTCGTTCGTTCGTTCGTTCGTTCGTTCGTTCGTTCGTTCGTTCGTTCGTTCGTTCGTTCGTTCGTTCGTTCGTTCGTTCGTTCGTTCGTTCGTTCGTTCGTTCGTTCGTTCGTTCGTTCGTTCGTTCGTTCGTTCGTTAGGATAATGAATACGCACCTTAACGGTACTGCTCTCATCTACAGGAGTGGGGAAAGCAGCACACAGTAGGGACAACGGCGCGCCGTATCCCCGCGAGTATCGATCGATACGAATCAAGACTCTACTACTTGCTTTTAACAAAATAATTATTTTATAAATAATTTGATAATTAAAAGCTAATTAATTAATCACTACAAATTAATTATCACAAAAATTAAGTAACATCGGTACAATCTAATAGCAATAAAAATAAATAACAAACCAAGACGTGAGATTTTGCTACAGGTGTTCGACATGTCGACCGTCTTCTGTTATGGACAGACGGGACCGATTTTAAACATTTCTGTAGGAATTCATTAACTCAGTTGGGGTGAAAGATACCCTCGCATAACTGCTAAATATTTTTAATTCTTGTCTAGATTATAAGGGCAATTTAAAAATAAGAAGTTTTGTTCTTTCCCAAAGATAAAAATCCATAGGCGCTAAGTCCGGCAGCCTCGACGGCCAACGTCTGGGATCTTGGTTAGCTATTCAATTATCCTCGAAATTGGCTGCAAAAATTTGATGACAACTTTAACGTTTTGAAGCGGTGCCTTATCTTGCTGGAAAAATATGTTTTCGAGTTCCATTAGGGGCAGATCATCAATAAGAGGTCCAAAGCCTACTAGTTAAAAGTGGCGAACTTTTAAAAATTCTGGAGACTAATAACAAAATATCGAGTGTGCTATATTTTTATAAAGGTAATTATAAGTTATTTTCAGTTAATTAAAAATATACAGGGTGTCAAAAACAAAAAATAATTTTTTTCTGTTGATAACTCTTAAATTATTAATTTTAAGAAAATTATACTTAAATCATTAAATTCTACATAAAAGGTGCTTTAGAAATGCTTTCATAAAAATACATAATTTTCCATAACAAAAAGTTATAGCGATCTGTTAAAAATGCACATTTTTGAAAAACACCCCGTAACTCCGAAACTATTTTGCAATAACTTAATATTTTACTTTAATACTACACTATTTCTATATTACCATCATAATTTTTATTGCAATTACAGTAATAATAGAGATTGGTACTTTTATAAAACGTTTTGCCATTTAGCTCACGTCTGACGCTAAAAAATAAACAATTTCTAGAACAAATTTTACTTTAATCTTCTTTTTACGAAGAAACCAGGCCACATTAGTATTTATAGAAGTACGTGCTACGAGGATCTCTAGATCTTTTTAAAAACTCGTGGCTTCGCTTTAATAGTAATAAATATGAGATACGGTTGTGCAGCCACCGCTAAATTTGTAGGTACCGTAAGGGACTTTAAACGTGTTTAAAAATCGCAATATTTTTGAGATTTAATAATCCTTTCATTTAGTTATTATTTTAATATTTTTGAGATTTAATAATCCTTCTTCTTGAAGAATTCTTCTCAACAACATCTCATATGTTCAGCTCAAACCGATCTCTTCCTTTGTTAATTAAACATAAAAAATGACTGCAATTTTCTGTACGTCTTGAATATTGCGGTGTCATCTGCGTAGCAGATATTATTGATTGCATTACCTTGAACTTTTAACAAATTTTGAACCCAATTGCAATACAAAAGTCAAGTAGAATGAATGTAGAATGTTTAGGAGGGGAATTAGTCACCGCGACCTTAAAGATCTATTGTGTGTTCCCCTTTCTTGAGCTATAACGAGTTATAACTCATCATACAGTCTCAAGGCTTTAACAAAAGCCAGTATCTGAGACGGCTCCATAGAGGCCAGCTCTCCATCCTTGACATCAGCCGTATCAAAGTTCATGGCACGAATGGTCGTCGTCTCGGCGCACTCAGTGATGAGGTGTTCTGGTGTTTCCCCATATTCCCCACAGAATCTGCATTCGCTGTTGTTTCTCAGCTTCAGCCTACTGAGGTGTTCGTTGAGGAGACAGTGTCCTGTTAGAAACCCCGTGACAAACCGAAGATTGTTTTTACTTAAATCAAGGAGAGCCTTTGATTTTTCTCGGTCGTAGGTTCTGAGAAACTTTTTCGAGTGTCTTAGACCGTTGGAAGACACCCATTCTAAGTTGCGGTTGGAGTCTTCCAGATTCTTCAGTTCCGCTTTCAGCTGGTTTCCGCTTGGAAAACAGAACGGTTCTGGTCCAGTTAGTGGAGTGTTCGCTCCTTTCCTAGCTAGATTATTTGCTTTTTCATTGCCTTCTATCCTTTGGTGAGCAGGCACCCAGAGTAGGAGGACTTTATTTTCTTTGCCCAACTTGTTGAGCTTCTCTAGGCATTCTTTGACCAACTTCGAATTTATGGTTACTGAGTTGATCGCGTTTAGTGCTGCATGACTATAGGATAGGATGGCAATTTCCTGTTTTCGATAGTTCCTGTCTAAGATAAATTGTATACATCTTTCGATAGCATAAATTTCTGCCTGTAGGATACTGGGGTAGGTGCCCATTGGTTCGGAGTATTTGGTTTTCGGCCCAAATACTCCTATCCCTGTCCCTGCTTTGGTTTTGGAAACATCAGTATACCACGTTATGGTATGGTCTTTTATATGCTGAGTAAGTATTTCTTCCTTCCAACCTTTTTATTACTCAATACTACAGTGAGGTGTTTCTCAAAGTTGTTCTTGGTATGTCATCCACTGGGAGTTGGAGAAGTGGAATTTTCTTTTTGAGGGCGTTCCAAGCCCCTAGGGCGTTCCAAGCCCCTAGTGCGTTCCAAGCCCCTATGGCGTTCCAAGCCCCTAAAGAAAGACCTAAAAGTCAAGTAACAAAATGTATGCTTATTAAATTTAATAATTTAGTAATCAATATTAATTATTTGTTTACATACTTTTTTATGTTGGTAAATTCTGTTAAAACACGTGTCCCATAGCCAGATGAAAAATTGACAATATAATAAGAAATATAATATTTCCTTATGCGACAAAAAAAGGGAAAAATTTCCGACGTAGAAAGAAAATTGAATTGCGTCAAAGATTTTCGCGAAACGCCTTTCAAACTTGGCGAAACAATATTTTGCGTGCTTAGTATCTAAATTAGATTTGCCAGCATTTTTTCCTTATTTAGGTCATTTGCTTGTGAATACGAAATATTTCTTTTCGCCAGAAGAGGACAAAACAAATTTTTGTATTATGAATACAAAAGATGTTATGGTGAAAATAGGTAGGAACTAAATTGAGAGATATTTGTTTTCACTTATAATATCACAAGAGCTTAAATTATTTTCGGAAATTTTTTTGAGGGCACGAATATTTTGAAAATTATCCCGAGTCGAAGACGAGGGATAATTTTCCTAAAATATTCGTGCCCGAAAGAAAATTTCCAGGAATAATTTAAGCTTGCGTGGTATTCGGTAAGAAAATTTCACACCTAAATTTGAAAAAAATTAATCCAACATGACATTTTAAAATAATTTCAATTTGTTAAGTTGGCCAAGGTATTGATGTTTTTGACATATTATGTGTTTTGTCATTTTTGTTTGCGATTCTGTCATTAAGCTATTACTAGTTTTAAAACGTCTGTACGTAGAGTAAGAAGTGTATAGCGAAATGTCGCGAAAGAAATGTTGGAAAAGTAAACCAACAAGTCATTAAAGAAGAAATTGAAAATATAAAACCAGATAACACCCGAAAATCAAAATCAAGTGTATATCCATCATATTTCGTTAAATAGAAAAATACCAGCTTTAGTTAAATAAAGGCGGCAGAACTATATTTTTTAGAACATAGCAATTTCGAAGAAATTCATATGTAGGTATATCTAACATATTTCCTTAAATAAAAAATATTACCAACCTTAGTTACATCAAATGCTAAAACTCAAATGGGTAATATTTCAATATATAGACATTGTAGTTCATTCACATTATGATTGTAGATCTTATGTTTACCTTTTCAACTGTCAAAAAATTTCCACTAAAGTTTCGTGGCGCCTCGAAAAAATTTCCGGAAATTTTTTCAGTTGCCATGGTAACTAGTCAACATTAAAGCATGTTATTGGTTGAAAAGTAGAGGTGTGAAATTTTCATACAAAGAAAATGCCGAGCGCTTTTGCAATATTAAGAATAAAGTTTGCTTAAACGTAGTATAATTTATTTCAAATGAAATTCGTTATGTCGAACTTATATTTTCTTTATTTATTAAAGTACATAATAATCAACTTCTGAATAGAGCATGTTAACGATACAAAGAAAGAATATTTCCTCATGCAGCATCGAAAAAATGAAAAAAGATTCAATTTACCTATTAATTAAATTGACAGACCAACTGTCACTGTCAGATATTTTTTCATTGGGCAGACTGTAGTTATAATCCTAGATCATATATATTTACGTTGATAAGTAAATCACTATGGAAACTGTCCCAAACATATCAACGACTTCCAACTATCTTCTTTTTTTGTTGCACACGCGGTGCTTCTACTCTACCTATCCTTGTCGAGGACCTATCGCCCACGCGCCAAATTTGAACATTAATTTTAAAAAATTAATTTGTAAAATTATATTAAAAATAAATTAGCCACTCCGTACGAATATCAATATTCTTAGGAAATCTAACCAGACAGTATGCATGTGGTTTAATATGAACAACTGAATACTTTACTTGCCTGTGAAAAGATAATTCAGGGACATTTATATTATAATTTCCACACACCAAACACTTTCTTGTCATTTTTACGAGTATTTACCCAAAAATAAGTCCTATTGCTGCCAAAAGTCACTAACTAACATTTTTCCGAACAACCAAATTCAATCACTAACTATGTTTTGAATCGGAGAATCGATTGCAAATGTCATTAACTACGATTTCTGGCTATCTGTGTATTATTTTAATACCGAATAGTTAGTAACTATAACATCTTTATGCAATGCAATTCATCTTTAGACGCACTTTTCTCGGAAGTAATAAAAAGTAAGTTAGTGACTTTTGGCAGCAATGGGACGAAATATAATTGCACAAACTTAAAATTAACTTCTCACTGAACACACTTGCATCCTGTGCTGTATAAAAGCAGTCGATAAAAGAGTAAATTAATACAATATTTAAAATAAAAAACACAAAAAACAAGCGTCGTTACACAATGGAAATAACATTATGACATATGATTATCACAAGATTATGACAATATGATGACAATGAAAAGTTGGTTTCCATGGTTTCCATCTTGGGTTTTCATAACAATATATAATTTGTACTTTCTAAACCGGATAAAATTGTAATTATTTTGGAAATACGTGCCACTTTTAATGCGCATGCGTAAAGTCAGGTCCTCGACAAAGACAAACCTATTGAACGTTTCATAAGTGCAATAAAGAAGGTTTGAAAATGGCATGTCGTGATGTTGGGGATATATTTTTTAATGATAAACTTATGGCGTTGATTTATCCACGTAAGTATATATGATCTAGGGTTATAATGCTTTCCTTTGTGAAGTATATATTAAAATTAAAACAAAAGCTACACAATTTATACAGGATATTTCAAATCGAACACCAGCATTGGGATCTTGGAAACTATAGAAGATACGAAGATGGTTAAATAGGACAAAGTTGGTCATTAATGTGACTATGAGCGATATTTTCAAGGATAAAAAGGTGCCCATCAACGTAAAGAAAAAGGCTTACGACAGCTGCATTCTACCTGTGCTTACTTATGGCTTAGAGACTATGGCAATTATCCGAAAAACAGCAGGACAACTACGAGTAGCACAAAGAGCCATGGAAAGAATCATGTTGGGAGTCACCATTAGGGAAAAAATACGGAACACCCACATACGTCAAAAAACAAAACTAATAGATGTTGTTAAAAGAGTGGCAAGTCTGAAGTGGCAATGGATAGGACATGTGGCAAGACAGGATCCAGACTGATGGCCCCAAAAAGTCATCCTATGGAGATCTAGGGGAACAACAAGAAGTGTGGGCCGACCAAAAAAAAGATGGGTCGATGACGTCAGGGTAGTGGCGGGAAGACATTGGATAAGATTGGCTAGAGATCGCGAAGCATAGAAAAACCTAGAAGAGGCCTATATCCAACACTGGATGGAGCCAGGCTGAGACTTTTGACCACCATCATCAA
>NW_022147623.1:0-10631 GCF_002938485.1 Sitophilus oryzae
TAAAATGACAGCGATCTTTATTTCATAGCCATCGTTGACGCCGTTTTTATTCGATCATACGGTATCTCTTTAGATGGCCGAGTATAAGGCATAGCTTCAGAAATAAAAGTTTACTATACACAGTAACCATTAAATATATCTAAATATAACTATTTTTAGTAAATACCTATAGTTATGAACCTGTACGTAGTTTCACTGTTTTCACCCCTCTGCATGACTTCTTAAACATTAGTTAACAAAATTATAACATGGAATTATCAGCAGCGAAAAAAAATTGTAGATCTGTGTAATATATTGTTAACCCCCTTATGTTATCCGAATATATTTCTATGCTCATTTCTATTTCGTCGATTTTGTCGCATACTGCATAATACGCAGGCACTCCGTATTAGCTAAATTCCGATATTTCAAACGTATCCAGCTAATTAAATACCCGGGTATTACGAGACCAAGAGCTCATTCGCACGGCTACACAGATATTCGTCGAATCTCAGACCTGCATCCCTAATAATGCTTTAGATGGTTTGATGTGCAGTTATCTTTGTTTTGAAAATAAAATCCATTATTACACATATTCCCATTAACATTCGTGTTTCCATTCCAGGAAAAATGCCAGTACAGGATATACATATTAAGATATTATTTATCAAAAATACGATTCCTAAATCTGTAGAATTTTATGTAACGATTTGCCAACGCATTTGGAGTAGAGCCACCGTAATGTTTTTCCGGTAATACTCATTTTAAATGTCGTAATACAGTTTAGAATTCATTAGTAATGTTACAAAACAAATAATCCTATATAAAACTAGTTTTTAATACAATCGTACGTAATTTATACTAGATCTGTTATTTTTGTCAACTCTATGGGCTTGGTGAAAGAAATACTAGAAACAAAAATAAAAAAGCAAATATTATGATATCTTCAGATGGTCTAACTTGTATTATAAATTATTATTCCAGCTAAAAAAACTCTTTAGATAAGTTCAGCTACGGTAGCGGGCATAGTTTTATCATTATCTATTCGTAATCAAGGGTTTTACGCATAGTGTTAAAAAGTTTTACGCATTGGTTTTGCTAGTGGGGTCATAATTGGGGCTTTTTGGCAGGTACGCAGAACTATAATTTTAGAAGATTCTTTAGAAGATAATTTTCACAAAACATTTAATCACTAGTTGATTAAAAAAAGTATACCATTAATATTGCAAATTATATTTTATCCTCTCATAGTATATTATGTCTTTTTAGTTTTTTGACTATGTAACGAGCATTTTGTTTGCTCACTTGTTTCGTCGAACTGCTTGAATCCATTTTTGCTTTTGATCAAATAGTTGTGAGAAACTATGAAATTACAAATGTTGTTTCGGGAGAGTTGAATATTTGGGAAAATTAAATGTTATTGCACCCAACAACGCCCTAATTACGCTCTCATTTAAGCGATAACAGTTTTTTGACAATTTTATTAACATTTGAAATTATCACAACACTACACAACGCCGGATTCTTTTTCACTTATTTTTTACTACCCGAAACAGCGTTTCATCACACAAATCTCGTACATGAGTGTTTTATAGTTTCAACAAATGCACTTAAATATTATGACAAAGCCACGATTTCAACATAACTGTAAACGGGACGACGCGACCTGAAATACATCGCGGAAATTTCTGATTTCTGCCGTATAGAGCGCTGCAGTCGGAATTTTTTGAAAGCAACTGAAATGCATCAAACCTATAAGATTTGTTCATAATGGGAGCATATAGCGCTAGAAAGTCTTACTACTGAGCCGGTATTTAATGTGTGGAAGTGAATCGCGTAGGGATATTAGATATTATTAAGTCGGAGTGAGAAAAATGCAACGGTGTGTTGTTGCAGCGTTGCCACAGTTATCGGAAATACAGGTGCGAGTTTTCCTGGTTGAAAGACGCTTATTTCTAATTTTTTTTTCGCAAAGACAACTAGATAATATCATTATGTTTCTGGACATCTGAAATTGAGTATAAGAATATCGTCACAATCGTAATAAAAGATGTTTAAGAATAAAAAATCTCTCTTTGTTCAGTACATATAAATGCATTGTACTCTTCTTACTTACTCAATAAGTTTTTTGTCTAAGTCTCTTCTGCCAGATGTTGAAATTCTCAGTATTGATTGAATATATGATATACATTTATAAAAAAAATATATTTTAGCGTATGTTTAATTTTATATGTATCCTACCTTTAAATTAATTTTTTTTTATTTCAAATAACTGTAAATGCAGTTACGGCCTCGGGTTCATAAATAAACTTATTATTGTCACATTTTTTAATATTAAATTTTTATAAATTCAGATGGAAGCTTTTATATTGAATTAAAACATTTCGAACAACAAATGAATTGAAATTGAAATAAAACTTTTTCATAATATAATTATTTTATTTTATACTTTATAAAGTCAAAGTAATTGATTAAAAATTTTATTATCTATATTACGATAAAAGTTACAAAAAAATGTTTCGCCTGTGGCATTCTTGTACTCTCCCGTCCTCTATTTTGAAAGTGAAACTTCTTTACGCGTGATAGGAGTAAACGTTCAAGGTCGTGACACACCACGGCCTTGACACGACATGACCTTAACCATGACTTGACGCGCTAGCGAGAAAAAAAGTGGTAAGGATTGCGCAAACACCAAAAAACATTTGATTTAAAGCTAAAGAAAAGCATTATCCTCTGGTTGTAAAGTAAATTTTAATGCATATTTTCATGGATAGGTTTGTAGCTTTTGAATAACGGTCTAGGTAAAGCATTTAGCTCATTAGCTAGCTTAGAATTAGAATTATTAAGGTAGTATCAGACACAGCTACTTTTGTTGCGCAATTTTTTTTGCAGCCGCTGCAAAAGTTGCATACAGTGTTCATACACCAGCGGAAAGTAGCCCAAAATGAGCAGTTTTTATGCAGCAGCTCTCTAAAAAAGTTGCCGATCGACACTACATGCTTTTCGTATGTTCACACCAAAGCGCTACTTTTGCAACATATTTTGGTAGCCGCAGCCTTGGAGGGGCAACATTCAACAGTACACGCTCAAGGTATCGTGTGTGTACATTTTGGGAGACTGTTGCGGTTTTTTTTAAATGGATGACGAGACAGTGTTAGCAGCGCCATATTTATATGTGACTTTGGCGGCGAAACAAAAGCGACGACAAAAAAACAAGAGTGTGGGTCAGGGAATGGATAAGAAAGCGCGAACAGTTGGGTGCATTCAATAATTTACTTACTTACTTATTTACTTAATTGCATGTTCAAGAGGAGTGGCACTTTAAACGTTTTCTGCGTTTGGAAAAAGTGTATTTTACTCTACATCTCCTGGAGTTTACTGAAAAAAAGTATATACATTTCGGGCATACCAACAATACCAACAGAATACTGCACCGATGTCCGCAGTAAAAGTTTCAACTGATTAGTAATCTTTTGCTGCACTTGCAACCTTCCTCAACAACTGTTCACACACAGCTATTTCTTAAACTGCGCGCAACAAAAAAGTAGCCTACGCAACCAAGCTGCGATCGCAACGTTGCAGGTTGCCTAGGTATTCACACTTGCAGCAGATCAAGTTGCGCAGTTTTTAATGTGCTGCGCAACAAAAGTAGCTATGTCTGATACTACCTTTAGAGTTAAATAACTTGCATGTTCATTGGAGGACATTGTCATATTTATTTCAAACCAATAATCAACGAACATTTTCGTATAATTTAACAAAATTACTGTAAACCACTATAAATATGATTGGTTAGTTAGGTTCAAACTTTTTTCTCTTCTTAAATAAATTTAAGTGTTAACGTTATTAGGCATTTGCATAAAAGTGTGTATTTTGGGTGGTATTCCACAACATTTGCAGGCTATTGAGGACACAGACAATGTACAGATTACAGAAATAAATTGAAAATAACATTTATATTAAAACAGCATTATACAGGGTGGCGCCTCTCATCCGCCGCGGAGGCTCCAAAGAGAACGACAGATTGCATTCAAATGAAATTTTTGAGCATATGTAGGTTAATTCAGAGCACTTTTAAAAATATAGAGAGTTCTACAGGGTTTCCCCAAAAAAGTTATGTTTTTGTAATGGAACACCCTATATTAATTATTTTCGAGTTCTTGGGAGAAAAAATAAAGGTGAGCTTTATGAGAGAAGTATATGGCTAAAATGTAAGATTTTTGACATATTTAACATTTTCTAGAAATAAAGAACAATTTTAAATTAAAATAAAAGCTACCTAAATTAGAATTTACCCGGTAGAGCCTAATATGTAGTTAAATAAACTATTGTACTTTAAATCATATTAAAACTTGATCCAAAAAGTTATACAGGGTGAGATGACAAAACTAATATTGAACATTGGTCACCTTTAAAAGCAAGTTACTCTTTATTTAAAAAAACACCCAGTATATTATTCTGATATTCAATGGAGAGTTCATGTCTCTTCAAAATACTATTAAGGTTGCCTACCCCTCAAACAAAGATTTTCCTAGATATTTTCATTTACATGATTTGATCCGAGTAGATCTTAATTATTATTTGATAAAATCTAGGTGATATGTTCTGGCGTTACTTCAACATAGCTGTAGAATTAGTCCAACTTTAACAACTAGTTATTATTTTGTGTCAGCCAAATGTCTCAGAAATTTGCCGAAAATGCAAACTTATCCTACATCACAGAGAATTGATATGATTCTATTAGTTGGTGAATGCAGTGTGCATTCACCGATTAATAGAATACTTAAATGCTCCTGATTTTATCTAGTCTGGTTTTTTATGCGGATATGTTAAAGACAGTGTTTACAAAACTCGACCAACTATTGTCGACAACATGAGAGAAATTATTGTAGCTGCTTTTCGAGGTAGAACTCAACATGTGCCTTTTTAAAATGAAAAATTCTTTTGAAAAAGAATCATTTTATGCAGTTACGGGACAGGAAGCATTTTGAGCATTTGATTTCATCTAGCTAATTTTTTGTCGCATAATTATAGGTTTATATCTAGTTTTTAATACTGTAATAATTAAACTATGTTTTAAACGTGTTCCTTTATTATCGTTGAGTATTTTACTCTACAATTTTTAATTTCTGTTAAATTAACAAATGTATATCACACAGCCACCTAGATTTTTTCAAATAATAAATATCTACGGACGCAAAATCATAAAAATTTAAATATCTAGGAAAATCTTTGTCTGAGGGGTAGGCAACCTTAATAATATTTTGAAGATATATAAATTCCCCATTTAACACCAGAAAAATATACTGGGTGTTCCATTTAAAATTAAGGTGTAACTTGCTTTTAAAAGTGACTTATGTTCCATTGTAATTTTGTCTCACCCTGTATAACTTCTTGGGTCAAATTTCAATTTGATTTAACATACAATTGTTACTGTAATTAAATATCAGGCTATACAAGGTCAACTAAAATTTAGATAGCTGTTATCGAAATTTAAAATTTACTCTTCATTTTCACAAAATGTGAAATATGTCAAAATTCTTAGATTTTAGGTACATATATGCTTCTTTAATAAAACTGACCTTTATTTTTTTCCTAGAATCCGAAAAACCAATTAATATATAGAGTGTTCCATTAGAAAAAACACAACTTTGATGTGTAACTTTTTGAGGACATCCTGTATAACTATATATTTTTATAAAATGCTTTCAGTTAACCTACATACGCCGGCCAAAAATTTCATTTCGATATAAACGGCGCCGGCGCCACCCGGATAACTACAAACGGATAAAAACGGCGCCACCCTGTATGTGACATTTTCAAACATGTCCTTCAAATCCTCCAATTGAATAGCTGTTATTAAGACGTTTTATTTCAAATAATGTGCACATAGTGTACACATATTTTTTTTATTTTAAAAGGTTCTGATGTCTGTATTTTGTCCGTAAACTGTACTATCTTTTCAAATTACTTTAGAAATATGTCTACAGCTGCACGACCAAAACGAGCAAAAGTAGAATATAATAGAAAAAAAGCTATGCTAGTTGGCTCTATTACTATTGCACCAATGCAAACCTGCCTTTAAAGTCAACAAACTTAAATTTCGTTTTGCTCTTTCCCCTTTGCTGTTGGCTTTACCACACGACCACAAATAATGAGGAAAAATTAAAAAAGCGAACAAAATAAATAAATTAACACACAAAACGGCTACCCGATTTTTTCCTTTTAATAATTATTTAAGCGAAGAGGGCAGAAAAGACCTGCGGAAAAACACCTGTCACTATGTATTTGTTCTTTTTTCTGGAAGATACGCGTCAGAAACAGCTGTTTGTAATCCGTATTAAAATAAAAAAGTGGTTGTTGAATTCTACTTAAAACCAGTAATAAAAACGTTTATACCCGAGACTTATAAATTATGGATAATATAAAATATGCTCTGTTAATTTTTTTATTCAAGTTTTCTTGATTGAGACTGATTTTATGGCTCAATTTTCGTTTAACTGAAATAAGTTATGTAAGAAAGATTTGTTTATTTAGTATTTGGAAGTATTTTAGAAAAGCATGTCACAAACATTTTTCTGCGGAAATGCATAAATTTCAGTTTTTCAAATTTAGAATAGCTGAAACCAGTTACATGAAAACACGTTTCTGTTTTTCATTCTAGAAATTTCTCTAAACATAGACATCTCGCGGAAGTGCACCATTTACTTTATTGATAAAATATTGTAAATATAGCAAGATTTGAAAAATACTTGGCAATTGGAATTCGTACAGGTGCGTTTTAGCTTACAGCGTGTTTTGATTGCTTTGGTTTGATTTGGTTTGGTTTGTTAGTTCCTTTTTGTTTATTTTGTTTTTTTATCGGTACGATATTGATGTCTAAATTACAGTATCTACTAGGTTAAGTTCATACCAATGTTCATACCAACACAAATAAAGTGTTTAGAATGTAAAGCAGAAACATGTTTTTAGCTAAAAAAGAGATACATGAATTTCCGTAGAGAATTTTTTATAATTTTGTGTTTGGGGAGGCTTCTATACAGGGTGTCCCAGGCTGAGCGTGCAATAGAAGTTTCTAGAGAAACACAAAAGCTAGATCGGAGATTTTTTGCACATCGTTGTTGTACAACGAGATCTACCGATTAAAAATATTTTCAATATGGCGGCACTTCCGGAAATATCGGAAGTTGGCAGCAACTTTCTTATTTTAAATGGTTGCTCCCATTTTTAATTACATACATACTTAAATTTTCTGTAAAATTCTATGAATATTGATGTTAAACACTTTATACCTAAAGGTGCGTATTCATTATCCGAACGAACGAACGAACGAACGAATGAAAGTGCGGTATATTTAGACGGGGACCGAACGCATGCGGCCGTTCGTTCGGTCGTGCGCTCGACCATCCGCTTCGAGTCGTTACATCAAAGGCGTTCGCCTGCGTGCGCTTTCAGATTTAAGGTGCGTATTCATTATCCGAACGAACGAACGAACGAACGAACGAACGAACGAATGAAAGTGCGGTATATTTAGACGGGGACCGAACGCATGCGGCCGCGTTCGTTCGTTCGTGCGCTCGACCATCCGCTTCGAGTCGGTACATCAAAGGCGTTTAGACGTCATGGTACAAAGAATACAAGGTATGAACGATAGCGGCTCCAATTTCGTTCAGTTCGCGCATACCACCTGTGACGTCACTAGGAAAATAATGAATAAATAAAAAATAAAGAAAGTTGACAGGAGATCTGCATTTTTGAGGTTATGGTTAAGAATTTTTTATTTTTAAGACTTTTTAGTTCGTTTAATTTAATAATTACTAAAACCAGCAGTTCCAAAAATATATTTAAAAATAATAATTATATATTAACATGGATTTGGACGATAATAGGTAAAAATACTAAATTTATTTCTATATTCGGTATAAAATTGTTTATTAGGTTTTTAGTTTGCGATGTTTATGGTAAATAATTTTCATTTTTATTGCCTCTGAATTCACGAGGACAGAGATGAGGATATCTATGGAAAAGTAACCACAAGAGGAATTGTTACATCATTTAAAAAATGTTGGGAAGTTTATTGTTTCCCATCGAAAAGTAGAAAATGCCAATGCAGATGAACGTATTGTAATTGTGATAGAAGTAATTCCAAGGGTGAAGTTTATTATAATTAGTGGAAGTAATACCAAGGGTGAAGTTTATTATAATTAGTGACCTGTGCTTCTTTTTGTTGTATGTAGATGTTTCTGGTTTTGAGAATAAATCGGTTGAACGACACCCAAAATTTAAAGGAAGTATTTGCATACCCAGAATATGCCCATCAAGGGTTATATAGCTCAAATTTCCTTTAATGGTAGGCAATTATTCAATGCAAATTAACTTTTAAGCGACTGAAATATTAAATAGTTTACAATATGGTATATCACTAAAAATATATTACTTTTTTAGGTACAATTAGGGCCCGATACATTTCAAAAGTAGAATATTATTTTATATTAAATGAAGTATTGTACTAACAATCAATTTATATTAATAACGGAGATTAAAAATAACAGAATAAATAGTTCTTTTTCTTATACTACAAAAATAAAACTATAGAATACAACAGTATTTAAAAAAAAATAAAAAAAGTGATGTTCCGGCCGAGATTCGAACTCCGGTCTCTCGCTTCTAGCCCGACTCCTTATGCACTGCTCCATAGTAACTTGCTTAGCGATAATTCAATGACGGTATATAAAAAAAAAACAGGGTTTATAACAATATCTTGACGATTTGAACTGGCGCGCGAATGAAGAAATGCGTGCGGTCTTCTCGTGCGGTTCTATCGTGCGGTCCCCGTCCATACCACTAGCGAACATTCGTTCGTTCGTTCGTTCGTTCGTGCGGATAATGAATACGCACCTTAACACGAACCGTTTTTGAGAAAAAAAAATATTTAAAATTTTTGGACGAAAAAATGTACCTGTCAAAAAATTTTTTATGGTCTAAAAATTTGAGTGATTACCAAAGCCACTGTAACATAAAGAGAAGACATGTAGCTATCTATTTCAAAAATTAAATTGTTTAAATATCATATAATAATGGCAGTAGCTGTCATGGAAATGGGCGATTAAAAAATTACCAAAAATCATTTTTTTTCAAATGGAAACCCACTTTTTTATTTCACTAATGAAAAGGTTTTCTAATTCGTTACTTTTTGAGTATGCATGTTCCTCTAGCTAAAATAAATCGTTTTTTAGTTATTTAAGATTTTTCAATTCCATGACAGCTGCGGTCATTATTATATGACATTCGAACAATTTCATTTTTGAAATAGATAGCGACATGTCTTCTCTTTATGGCACAGTGGCTGTGGTAATCACTAAATTTGAGGTTTATACTATACACAATGCATACTTTTGACAGGCAGTTTTTTTCGTCCAAAAATTTTAAATATTTTTTTTCACAAAAACGGTTAATGTTAGGTATAGAGTGTTTAATATCAAAATTCATAAAATTTTACAGATAATATAAATATGTAATAAAAAATGGGGGTACCCATTTAAAATAAGAAAGTTGCTGTCAACTTCTGGTATTTCCGAAAGTGCCGCCACATTGAAAATATTTTTAATCGATAGATCTCGTTGTGAAACAATGAAGTGCAAAAAATCTGCGATGTAGATATTGTGGTTCTCTCCAAACTTCTATTGCACGCTAAGTCTGGAACACCCTGTATACTGGATGTTTTACTGGGGCCGCGTTAAGGTGATTTGGTACCCTAGGCACCATTTATTTTGCCGCCCCCTACAACTTATAAAAATTCAAGTAAAAGTTGTTATTTAAAAAAATGCCGCCCCCTATGAGCCTGCCGCCCTAGGCAGCTGCCTATCTTTCCCTTGCTTAATGGATCAAGCGGCACTGTGTTTGTCTATAAGCTATTTCAGCTAAAAAAAATTCTACAATTTCATATATAGACACAAAAAAACGAACGTGTGACAAATTAAATTTTTACAAGGATATTAATAATGAGCTGATAAACAAATATAAATACTACACCTCGTTTCTGTTTTAATTTTACCGTGAATAAAAGTGGAAGCATAATTTATATTCAACGTGTAAACAGCCTTTAAGCTTGAAAACAAGGTAGCGATACATTATATCGTAAACGATAACTGCATCATTCTGTCGGGGCGATATTGACCTTGCAGTGGGCAAAAACCGAGGTAAAACACCGTTTATTAGCCGTTAGTTGATGATTTACTTGTTCAGAGTAATAAAGAATATCGAAATCTTTTGAGAGGTATCATAAAACCACCTCAGAGAAATGAGTTAGGATAGAGGTGCTTTAATATCAACCTTCTAAGACCCTAGAATGTAGAATGTAGAATGTTTAGGAGGGGAGTTAATCACCGCGACCTTACAGATCTATTGTGTGTTCCCCTTTCTTGAGTTATAACGAGTTATAACTCATCATACAGTCTCAGGGCTTTAACAACAGCCAGTATCTGAGACGGCTCCACAGAGGCCAGCTCTCCATCCTCGACATCAGACGTACCAAGGTTCATGGCACGAATGGTCGTCGTCTCGGCGCACTCAGTGATAAGGTGTTCTGGTGTTTTCCCATTTTCCCCACAAAATCTGCATTCGCCGTTGTTTCTCAGTTTCAGCCTACTGAG
>NW_022147624.1:0-3595 GCF_002938485.1 Sitophilus oryzae
ACCGTCAGTATAAATTATGTTTTCAGGATTGTATTTGGATGATATTTCAGCAAATTTGATTCTCATAAATGAGCCAGGTACAGAGCGTTTGTCATGTACTAACAAAGATTTGCATACTACAGGAGAAGAAATAATCCAAGGCGGATTATTTGGAGGATTTCGAGACACACATGGCGGTAGAACAAATTGCGTATATGTCAAGGTCCGAACGAATCTGTTACCAGATCCCTTGTTCTTGTCATTTGTTGTTGTCAATTACGTTGCCATTAAAGCGATAAAAATGCTTATATACTGGGATGAAAGGACGAGATTTTAAGGTAGCAGCATATACATTTTGGAGATAAATTCGTGTGATTGGAAACGTTCTATGCTTTTTAAATCTTTGTATAATAGGTGTTAATTTTTGAAGTTTTATGTCAATTATTAGTAAAAGACGTCTAGAGATTGACCTCCCCAAAATTATCATCGATTGTCATGCCCCGGCAGTCTTATTAATTTTTTTATCAAAAAATAAGCAATAATTTAAAAAAATATATTTTAAGAACCTTAATGACCATAATAAAAAACCTTTCATACACGACATCGTTCATACCAAATAAACTTTTAGTCGCGTGATTAAGCTTGACTGGCAATTAATTATAAATATATAAACAGTTATTATTTACATCAACGAAACTCGCCTTGTTAACAGCACTTAAGGGACATAAAGGGCCATTACTACCGCTTTCCCGTTCAAAATACTAATAAAGTTGTAATAAGTTTTTACGGCTATTAAGCTATCTTGTACACTTCGACTGCGAGGTCTGCTAGTAAACATTTTCAAGCTTAAAATATCACAACACTATTTATTTAAACCAAAAACTCGTAATACAAAAGTAAAGTGTCAAAACGAATGACAATGTCAGAAAAAAATGCGGCAACTTGACATTTTTTACCATTATTCAGGCTACCACCTGAATCCCTAGCGCGAAATTTAAATTCCAGTTAGTCAACACGGCGCCTGCGCCCAATATGTCCGTGGTTGGCAATAATGAATTCAAATGAATAATAAATAAAAATTTTGAATTTTTACCAACCAAAAATTTAATTTAAATGAATTAAAGTTTAATTGCTATCAAATATACCTCCGTCATCATAAGCAATATTTTTTTTCAAAAAAATTCAAATTATTTTAGGAACCCTTAATGACCTAAATAGAAAAGCTTTCATAACACGACATATTAACTATAGTTCAAGTGTAAACTAATTTATTCAAACGTTTCTTTCAAAAGGCCATAAATGTTTCATCCGTAGCTTGAATTACGTCAATCTTCGATTAATTATTGGCCACTCCAATTCAGCTCATGACATTTGATTAGCCAACTTCATCTCAATGGACATTTTACTAAATCGTACAGAACATGTTCCGGGACTGAATAGTCACTCCTAGTAAAACCTCCCGAACGATTATGATCGAGATTCGCTGTCGATATCGCCATTTTGAAATAATTAGCTCTATAAAGGGACTGGGTGATGAGACAAGAGCGGAGAGAAATTGTAATTAGATTTTCGATTTTAGAATACGGTTAGAGTTGAAAGCTTTGGTGATAGAACAGTTAAATAAAACACTAATTCGCCACAATACACCAAAATACTTTACTTTTAATACTGGAGGTGCGTTTAGAATCATTAGAAGTTGATTCAATCAATTTTCGATTTTACCCGATGGTATGACGGCTCTAGACCAAGTATAATATAGAATTATTGAAATCACTTTTCATTTTGTCCTTTACTTCTACGTGGAGCATAGGGCTTCAATAAAGGCTCTCCAGCGAGTTCGGTTGTTGGCAATTGATTTGACATCTCGCCATGACCGGTTCACTGCTTCAATCTCCTTTTTAATTGTTCTTTGCCATGTGTGTCTTGGATAACCAGTTCTTCTACTCCTTTGTGGATTGAGTCTCACAATAGAATATATTGAAATAGAATTATTGAAATAGTTACTAAATAATGATTTATTTAGAGTATTTTTTTGTTGTAAAGATGAACTGGTAAAAACTAAAGTGTTCTTGAATAGTTGTATTTAGATATTCTAAATATTTTTTTCTTTTTTCTTTGTATTATTTTTCTTCTATCTTTCGATGGGAGGCGATAAACCTCCTAAAACTTTAAGCATTTTTTGTCTGTTAAGCAATTTTAGACAGACAGACTACCAGTCATGACTTATGCATGTGAAACCTGGACACTAAAAACGTGCCTATCCATTTTGGATGTTAGCGATAAACAAAGCGATTCGAACTTACTGGCTGCTGCTCTAAGTAATCCTCCTGTAGAAATGGAAAATCAAAATCTGAGGTTTTCCAACCAGGAGATTCGGCGCCTTCCAGGTCCTCTCTTACCTAAACCTTTCCCTGGAGTATCAACTGAAGTAGACCATATCTCATTTGGTTTCTCATTATGTGTCCCAGATATTCTAATTTTTGTTGTTTGAGAATGTCCACTATTTCGTTCTCGTTTTGAAACATTTCCAAAACGGTCTTGTGGGATACGTGGTCTACCTAGGATATTCTCAGAAGTCGTCTGTATAGCCACATCTCAAAAGCTTCAAGTTTTTTTTTATTCTTCTGTCTATGTCCAGGATTCGACACCATACAGGAGCACAGACCAGACATAATGCTTATGTAGTCTCAGTTTGGTCTGTAAAGTAAGATCTCTACTCTTCAACAAACTACAGAGTGGTTGCACTGCTCATTAATCGTAGTACCCAAATATGTGTAACTAGCTACTCTTTCTATTGGTTGATTATTAGTTGGCCGGGTTGTATACTGTTAAAACGGACATTATACGGAAACTGCACGTTGCACATCACCCAGTGGAACGAAATATGCTGAGAATAACCAAGAAAGGCCCTAAAAGAATAGAGTGAATACGAGAAAAAAAAACTCAGGTAATAGAAGTCATCAACAGAATCAGATCCCCCAAGTAGCAATTGACAGGACACCTGGCAAGAAGGACGGACAATAGATGACCACAAAAACTACAGCATGGTACCCACGATGAGTTGTTGAGAGATCTAGAAGAAGATCAAACCTGAGATGGGACCATAACTTTTGTAAATTAGGGATAACATGAGCCCGCATAGCCAACAATAGACAGCAATGGGCCCAACTACAAAGAGTATCTAAATATATGAGGGAGGCACACGATAGGTAAATGGAAATGGTTGAATAAGTTTAAATTAATGATGATGATGAATCTTGCTTTTTGTCTATTAATTTCATCTTTTTGACGAATCATTTTTTTTAATTTAAACTAATATTTTTCTTAATAAATGACATTACAGGAAACGTTACTGTCTATTCTATGAACGGCTTTTACAAAATTATTTCCCTATCAAAAAATGAAAAAAAAAGCAATAACTAAGTAATGTACAAAACGGATGTTCGTCTTTTTTATCGATAGAAAATAAAAATTAAAAAGCCGAACGTTTCAAACACACCTCGCTCGCGAGAAACGAGATTAAAATTCATTTTGCCCGACCGACTGCGCGACGCGAGCAAAGAAATACACGAACTCGCCGATAATGTGTGTATTAAATTAAGCTTTTTCCATCGGG
>NW_022147625.1:0-7689 GCF_002938485.1 Sitophilus oryzae
TGCTTGACGTTTAAAGCTAATTTTTGGCAAACGGATTAACTGTGGGGTGTAGAGGTTCAATAAGGAGGGGTTTCTCGAATATCAAATTCCAAGAGGGTGAAAACGCCCCTCAAATATTATAATATTTGTTATTTAAAAAACGGTAAGTCTTTCGGGAAAACGCTTGGACATGCATAATTTATTTTGCTGTTTTACATATTTTGAAATGTTTTAAAAAATCATACAGGGTGTTCCAAAAAGTTGGGTTATTGATTAGCTATGATTCTGCTTAAACTGCTTGACGTAAAAAGCTTATTTTTGGGCAAACGGATTTTTCGAAAGTCAAATTCCAACGAGATGAAACTACCCCTCAAATATTACCAAGTTATATAATAATATCGACATATTGTTTTTTCTCATGCTGACATAAATGTGAGAAAATTTTATTCAGTTTGTATGTTAATGGAAATTCTTGCTTTGCTTTATCATCACCATTACAAATGATTAATTCGACGCGAACGAATTCGCGGGTACACGCTAGTAACATATATATTTTAAAATTTACGGGTACTGTTTGCTAAAAATACTTATTTAGGTTTAGCCACATTATATCTTTGCTAATAAAAATTACCACATATATGATGAGTCAGTTATTAGCTATTAAAATTTTTACATTTTTAACATTATTACTAAGAATAATTTGCTTTGGTTAATGAAAAAATAACTTCAACGAAGTCACATTTTTGTCGATTTTTTTTTCTGTTATTTTTTTTATAAATGTCAAACAAACTGATTATATAAATAAATACATGCCCGTGTGTGTATTTATGTACATAATCCATTCAAATAATATCGTTTACGTTGGTTACAGCAAATGCTTGTTTAGTTTTTTTGTTAGCGTCTAAAAAAATCCGTATCACTTGTGCGAATCAGGATTTTTGTATCATTTGCTGGAACGGTACCAAGTAATAGTTTTTTTCTCTAATGTAGATAATAATTAGGTCCAATTTTATATCTTACTGTAAATCTCAACTTACTGGTACGCCAACACTAGCGTGTAGAATGTAGAATGTAGAATGAGTAAGAGGGGGGTTAATCACTGCGACCTTAAAGATCTATTGTGCCCTCCTTCCTTGAGTCACCACACAGTCTATAACCCATCATACCCCTGTTGTAGAGGGGACAGGGTATTTCCCATCCCCCTCTGACAACAGTTCTTCCTCCGAGGGTACACACTCTTCCAAGGTTGGAGTTTGGCCCTCCGTGCCGCCCTTCACAGTCGAGGAGCTTGCCTCCGGTTGAGACTGGAGGATCTGTCTCCATTTTCTCCACCTCTTTAACTTGGTCTCTCCTTAGACCTGATACCAGTGTTGTCCCGTATCTATAATAGAGGATATGTCCCTCTTTCTCTATTGCCTCCTTGGATTTGAGGTCAGTTCCTATTGTGAAGACCTGACCATGACCCTCCTCCCTCGAGTTAATGACTTGCCAACTCGATGTCCTTACATTAAAGTTCTGACCCTGGATAAGACTCAGCAGGTGGTGTCTTTCCCCTTGCTCCTCGGCAGAAAGACCGTGACGGCCGCTCCTTTAGGGATGTTTTCTCCCTTCACTGCAACCAGTTCCGGCCCTTGCCAATTTTTAAGCTTAGGTGCGATTTCCACCAACCAATTCGCCGATTCTTGAGATACACAATCTATGAGGATCATGCCCAGCTGATAGTGTATTGTAACGTTTTTAGTTCGTTACATGTCTTTTTTATATATAATATATGATGTCTGGCCTATCATCACCGGATTCCCTCTCGTTCAGGCTGGATAGTTTATTTGACGCGTAATTTTTACGTTCCCTAGTCGCCAACCCTGTTATCGTTCGACACAACCCTGTTATTGCTCTGAAGGAGGCGCTGTCAACATCGCTTCTGTCAACTGTCTCGGGCTTAACCTCACTTTGTTTTGACGCTCTGTTGTATCCCAGCTTTTGGAAATGGTGATTATTTAAGTCTTGCTGTATAATTTGAATCAGCTGCTATTTCGGAGGCTACAGGGTGGAGTTACGGATGTCCCAGTTTATATTTGTGTTTTGCTGGCACGTTGGCGTCCCTTTTCTTTTGTCCTCCAGAATGTCACATGGAAGAAAGGACATGTTGTTTATTATTTATTGAGCCTTTGGAAGTATTTCGAGGGTCCAAGGTACGGACTATGTCCAAGGTACGGACTATTCCCAAGGTACGGACTGTGTCCAAGGTACGGACTGTGTCCAAGGTACGGACTGTGTCCAAGGTACGGGTAGTGTCTTATGTACGGACATTATCTTATGTACGGATGTCCTGTGGACGAGTGTCCCTAATAAGAACGATTTTTTCTTACATCTGAGTGCCACAGCGTGGATGTAGCTTGAGTCCCATGCTGCTTCACTCTCATTTCTAGGCCTAGTCGGTAGCTGCAGCTGTAAGGATTCATAGTGTCCTCAATCTGGCCCCTTTTGTTGTTTTGACCAACAGGATCGCCGACGGACAGTGCAGAGATGCTAGACCACCTCACGCTGCTACTGTTTGAAGCAGGGTTACATAAAAGAACAGCTAAGTGTATATTTAAGTTCTAGTTTTACATTTAACATCTAAAACATTTTCAGTCTTAAACAATAACGCACATCTTAAGTAATATCGTACAGACTATGTTCAGTGGTTAGATGTTAAGAACATTCATGTCGATATAATCTTTAAAATATAATTTAGATCTTAGGTTTCATTGCATTACGTCTTGTAATGGTATTACTTTTATAGATATTATTGCACTATTTTAATAGATGGATAATCAAACATAGATTCTAGAATCTACAGGTTGTAACATCTTCGATTTAGCATCATATGGAATATATCAAATTAATTAAAGTAATGCTACATTTCATATTTTCTCTTAAACTTTACATGTCCTGTATTTTATCGTAGTTGTTTTCATTGATATTTAGTACGACTCTTACCACCACTTTCTTTGACATATAACCACTATATATTTACTAGAACTCTACAATGTCATGTATCAGCAAAGAACGTCATGAATAAATATAGTCATTAGTTTTAAGTATTATACAACTGTGTTTTCTTTCTCTGTACATGCCTGGCGCCCAATATCTATATATCTTTTGTTAATTATTACTGATTAATTTTCTCTCTAGTGAAATACCTTATCCACGACTGCTCTCCGATGAAAAGCTGCCGTTCGCAGTGGTAGTGGTTTAAAAAAACGCTACAGTATCATCGCAAAACGCAGCTGACCCACATTTTGTAGATCGTTGTGTTGCGATCCGATCATCACTACTTTGTCCAGTATAGCCTCTTCTAGAGACGTTTGCTGGTCGGTGGTCAGACCAAACCAATGGGAAATCCTTTGGCAGCACCGCCATTTTCACTTATCCAGCAATAGCGGCAAAGCTGGTGATACGTCCCTGCTTGCCTCCCGGTGTTGGACGGCTTTCCATCCTGGCTTTCCATCTTGGCTTTCCATCCTGACCATCTGGCCATTCGGCTCCCTGCCGGAGAAGAGGTGAGAGGTTCTCGCTCCCTCTCTTGCCCTTTGATGGAGATGAGTCAGGTTGTTTCTTGGTTGCTTTACTCTCTCCTTTTCGGAGGAGTGTTTTTGCTTTTGCTTCCTCTGGAGCAAGTCCTTCGTGGAGCAGTCGGAGGTATCTCGGTGCTTCTGCTCCGCTAAGACCTACTCTCAGAGGATCGGTTAGCCCGCCTGGTTGACCCAGGCCGGGTAGACGAAACGGTAGCTTGTGTAGCTTATTGGGTCTAGAGGTAGGCTCCCGACCCTTGCTGGAGAAGGTGGTAGCTTGTGTGCCACTTGTGGAGAATGATCTTAAGCAAGTGTTAGCCGCCCCTCTTGTAGTTTCTTTTGTATATGGTCCCTTGGAACTTTCATTTGTAATGTTCCCTGTGTCGCTAGGGGGCTTCGAAGCCCACAGCTTCACCGGTGGTGTTTTAAGTACTAGATCTCATACTGTTCCCACGAGTCGCTAGGGATAGTTGGTCCACTTCTACAGAGCCTCGCATGTAGAAACAATGGGTAAATACAATGGGGTGCCCTCTGATGCCCCAAGGTTGAGGCCAGTAATGTCTAGTCCTTTATCTAGCCACGCATAAACCTGGTCCCGCCATCGTAGGATTTAGGTTTTTGGTGAGGTTGTCTCCTCTTGGTCCAGGCGGTTAAGCCAAGACTCCCCCACACCCTTTACCCGCGAAACATGACCACAGACAGTAGAGGGTGCCTGGTATGATGGACAGGGGTAGCCCCGTCCGGCATCGTTATATGTCTTGTTGCAATTCCCTGGCCACGACACTACAGCCAGGAACAAGACGATGAGTGAGATGCTTGTTAGACCAAGACAAGCGCTAGGGGGATTCCCCCCAGTACCTGACCAGAAGCTTCCCCACCAATGACAAGGTCTTGCAGATTCTAGGGGAAGTAGCATAGTAATGGTACTACTTTCCTAATATCATGATCCCATCTCAGGTTTGGTCTTCCTCTAGACCTCTTAGATCCTCGTGCCTACCATGCTGTAATTTTTGTGGTCCATCTGTTGTCCGTTCTTCTTGCCAGGTCTCCTGCTCATTTGAGGGATTTAACTCTGTTGATAACATTTATTACCTGGGTCTTTTGTCGTATCCACTCTATTCTTTTACGGTCTCTTTTGGTTATTCCCAGCATATTTCGATTCATTGCCTATGATGTCCGTTTTAACTTTTAAGAATAATGTTTGACTGAAACCACTAATTTATTCCACTAAATTCAAAGTTCTGGAGGAAGCTTTAGTATCCTTGTATTTTTTTTGATCAAGTAATGTCTGGCTATAGACCCTGAATCTCTATATATTTATTCTTATCTGCCGTGTGTATTAAAATACAATTTATTTAAATCTGAAATATAAAATTTGCATATATTTACAAGGACATTCAACTTACATTTAACCCACTGTAGGACACTACAGTCTAAAGAACTTTATATCTATTGATACTTGTGTTTTGAAAAATATATAATTAAAAATAACAAGTAAACAAAAATCGAACATAGGTCATCTGTGGTGCGATAAATTATTGTTACAAATAAATAATTAAAAATAATTATAATATTTATTTAAGTTATTAAAAAAATACATGTATTTATTTGAAACTATATACGTTTCTAGTAATACATTTTATTTATAACTTATTATTGACATTACCAATTTTAAATAATGTCTATATATTTGTGGTGGGTTTATTTCTTGAAAAGACTTCTGTTTTTTCCAAACAAAAAAGGTATTTTTTAATAATGACATTTTAACTGAAGCACAGCTGAACGTCAACGGTTTATAATAGACGTGTTAATTAGTTATTTTGTGTTTTTGTGTCTTCCACTTATTTGAGATGTGTCGATCTGTTAGTTTTAAGGTTGCCTCTGTATGAATTCTTGAGTTGCATTGTCAACTGTCTTTCCATCATTTTAGAAATTTTCTAAGCTCTCTCTTATTCGTCTGTTTCCAAAGCTATATGCGTGGTAGCCTGTTTTCTTCCATTTGTTTTACGTGTACGAACTATTGTCTTTTTCTTTGTCTACCCCATCTTATTACGTCCTGTATTCCACATTGTTGTCTAATATTTGTGTTCCTATGGGCCTGTGACGTTACTCTACATTACAGCTTTACTGTCTTATCAGGTCTGTCGTAAATTTTTACAAATTTTCTGCTATGAACATTTTCGTCTGTCTTTGCCTTGGTAGATTTTTCCACCATTAGACGCTACCTAGAAGTTTGTTGGCCACCCATTCTTTTGTAGCCATTCTTGTGATTGCTTTTGTAACGCCGAAGAAGGCTTTTTGGCCTATGAACGATATTGGCCTGATTTGACTTTATTTTTTTTTGACTTTCACAAATCTAAGATTTGTCAGCATTTATGGGACACGGTGACAGAACAGATTTTAACAACACCAAAATTATAATGAAAGAAGCGATAGCCTCTAAAAGAAAAAGAAACATTTTTTTAGGCTTTTTTAATACAATCTAATAAAAATAAATGTATTGTTCATGCATCTTTATATGTTAGTAATGTATGGCAATCGCTTGTTTGATTTTAAAAAACCTAACATAAATAAACATAACATACGTAAAAATTAAAAACAAATTAAAAATAATCATACAGAAAGTTTGAAGGTTTTTTGGTTTTACCTTATTAAGTAATTGTTATCAGGTATAGTAATTGTTACTTTTGAAGTTTAACTTGGTTATAATGTCATTTTAACAGAACATGAACGGTTTTTGTATACGTATCTGTTTTAAAAAAACTGAAGTGTTCTCGAATAGTTGCATTTAGTTATTTTAGATATTTTTTTTTATTCTTTGTATTTTTTTTTTGCTTCCGATAACGGAAAGAGATAAACTTTCCGTAAACGTTAAGCATTTTTTTGTTCGTTAAGTAATTTTGTTTATCAGGCAATTTTGTTAAACCTAAATGCTGACAAGTAGTCTCCGTTGGATTAACGCAGCAGTGTTTACAAAAATAACTGTTGTATTTTGTAGATTTTCTTGCAGTGGCGAAATACCCATGTAGGATTTTTTTGGAGAGATGAATCCGCCACATAGATATAGACAGTTTTAAGCCTTATTATTTGGTCATTTCATATGCGTTTTCGTTACTCTTGCGGCAAAAGTTATTTATGTTCTTCTAATTTTAATGGTTAACATGATAAAACAAAAAATATAACAGGTATTGGCATTTATAAAACATTTTTAATTTTGAAAATATGTTGTACATTACTACATTTCACTTTTAAAAAAGCCAAATTCCTTATATGGTACCGTCTCACATCTCAGCCAAACTATAGGTAGGTATACATACATCATTAAAATATGTAGACATTAAATTAGCGAATGAGGTATAAAAATCGGTAGTCCGTTTGAGAAATGCGTTAGTTTTTCTGTTGTGTTATTGTGGAAACCAGCGAGCTTGAAAGTGCACCTGTCAAACATGTCGGTCGAGGCAGATGTCGTTCTCATAAAGCAACTGAAAAAATTGTGCAGGGTGATCATAAAGCACAAAAGAATCAGACAAGAAAGGTAGGGAGGACGTTATTCTTCACTTATTGTCAATAATAGTTTGGTATTTTTAAATCAAATTTGCTTTTAAGAGTGTATTACGCTGTAGTTTCGGGTCGCTCTCAGGATTTGGTTTGGGTAAAGCGGGTGTGTGGACGAAGGAAATATATATTATATTTCAGAAATCTGTCTAATACTTAGCCCGATCCTGTTGTGTTAAGCCACACCCAAAATTCCAAACACACGTGCTTTGATTAAGGCTTGATTAAAGTTTGCAGAGCTTCAGAATTTGCCATAAGATAGCGAGCAATTTGTTATAAAACCACATAAATTATACATCACTGTAATCACAAAACTTCAATCTATTTCCGTATTTTAACGGAATTTTAAATTATGTCCTTATTTTCGAGAAAATTTAGTTCAAACATAAGGAATATTTTGTTTTGACGTATTGAAAATTTCGATTCCAAATATCTCGAGAACCATTGTTCTTGTAGCGATTTTTGGCAAGAGATCTTTTTTAAGTAAAAAACGTCGTAAATGTATATTTTTGTTCTCAGTAGTTTTATACAGGTACGGACGAAAAGTTATTACTCTTCAAACCAGTTAAAAAATATGCAGGTGGCGCCCTCTACAAGT
>NW_022147626.1:0-3892 GCF_002938485.1 Sitophilus oryzae
TCGGCCTACAAATATGTGGTTGTTTATTCAAAACATTTATTTTTAACTTTAATAAAATGATATCCCTAGATTTTTCCGGTGTGTGTATTATATCTTTTACAATGATTTTTCGATCTATTAAAGTATTTAAACGTTACAACAGCAAGTGTACCTTTGTACTTATTTGATGAATAGATAGGGTATATAATAATATAGGAATACTTTTTTATAGCCTTATAGGAAAAGTTTTTATAATTTTTACAGTTATCTTTTGATTTATCATAAGTTTTTTTAAAACAAGTTTATTTAAATCTTTGCACCCTGGGTTTATCCTAATTTATTTATATTTGTTTAGGATACCATAATTTATACAATATATATCCATTAAATTAAAAAATACATAGAACAAATAGATTTTAAATTTCGATCCAGAGTGCAATAATTGTGTGCATAACGATGCTTCGACTGGAAATACCATGTATTTGGTACCAAATTATTCATTAAAAAGTGGTTTTTCCTAATATTCTAATGAGACACCCTCATTACCTTTGAAAAAAATGAGTTATGATTAAAAAGTCTCTTTTAAGTGGCCAGGAAACGTCACAAAAAATAATAGACCTTTACAAAACAACTACATATAGAATTATCTTTTAAAGGGCTTTACTAAAGAAACCAGAAGATTTAGGAATATGAACATGATATATCGTTGAAAAGCTAAAGTTATTCAAGATGATGTTTTTGTCAATTTTACAAGTTTTATTTTTTATCTCAAAAACTATTAGACATAGGTATAGGTTAATGTGATAGAGAAATGATGAGAAATGAAAGTAGTTTCGAAAAATGTAATAATATACCGGGTGTTCTACTTAAAGTAACAAAGATGCTACCACTTTTAGTATGAAGCGGCAACACTGCAATGTTGAAAATAATTTAGGCAGATGGAGCAGGTGCCTTTATACAAAAATCCATTTTTTCTAAATTTATATCGCCTTGAATCATTCTGTAACACAAAACATGAACTGTTTTCTATTAAGTTTTTTTTTATTTCCCAGGAGCGAGGAATTTAACACTCCCACCACAACAACCACCCCAAACCCCAACGACATCCAACTCTCCCTCACTCCCGGCTCAGCAGTTCTCCCATATCCCCCCTGGTCAGTCCCCAACACAAAGAACTCCGAACCTCCCACAACAGTCCAGCCTCCCCTCCCCAAATCGTCACAGAACCCCTAAGCCCACCGTACTCCTTAATCGACAAGAACAGCCAGAACAACCCCGACACCCCTACTTCATCCTGCGGCGGCGCCAACGCTATCGTCACGCCATCTGTCGCCACGTCAAGTAACTCTTCTCCCAACGTGAGTAACGGCGCTGCCAGTCCGCAGAGGGCGCCCAATAGGGAGCGTAGGACGAGGAACGGTGAGGAGAGGAGGGATGGGAGTGGGAGGAGGAGGGGTGGAAGGAACAGGAATTCCGTTATAGCGGCGCAGGTGGCTGTCGCTGTGGGCCAGGCCGTGGCCAATGGTGCTGTTGGTGGAGCTCATACCAAGTTGGATTTACCGCCGGGATACGGTACGTTTTTAATGTTATTTTCTTTGGATAAAAAGATTAAGGAAGGAGTATATTATCAACCTTAATCTATGCCATACGTATATTATACACGATTTTGTTTACGGGACTTTCGCGTGCATTTTTCTAGTTATCTCTTTCTAGAATAAGATTATCGTATAAGCTTATCCTTCTCTGAATACGCTACTGAGCATGCGCAGAACGATATGGGACGTGAATGTTAACTTGGAGCGTTTTTTCGCTGCCTTGACAACAATTACTAAAAATATGGATCATTAAATTAAACCATACTGTTTAATCTGTGTTAATAAAGAGTTTATTTGGATTTCCGACGATATTTTAGATACATACATATGTGTTTTTTTTGTAGTGTATTTATTTTCCCTTCTTTCTTTTGATTATTGGCTGAAATCTACTGCACGCTGCACAGCTATTTTACAAGCTTTTTCTAAAATTTGCAATAATATGATTGTTAATTTAAGTTTTAACGCAATATTCTTTTAGATTTAATACCTTTTAACAAAAGAAATTGTAGAATAAATCATCCTATTGCTGCCAAAAGTCACTAACTAACATTTTTCCGAACAACCAAATTCAATCACTAACTATGTTTTAAAGCGGAGAATCGATTGCAAAAGTCATTAACTACGATTTCTGGCTATTTATGTTTTATTTTAATACCGAATAGTTACTAACTATAACATCTTTATGCAATGCAATTCATCTTTAGACGCATTTTTCTCGGAAGTAATAAAAAGTAAGTTAGTGACTTTTGGTAGCAATGGGACGAAATAATAAATAACATAAAATAAAAGCTCAGCCCAACAAATTTGTCAATTGAAACATCAAACAAAACTGTCAAAAATGGGGGTTATGATGTCAATTCCGTCTCTTAATGCTTGAGTTATGGATACTCCTTCCTTAAGAGTCTATTACGCTGTACTTTCGGGTCGCCTTCAGGGGCCGGGTAAAGCGCGTGTGTGACCAAAGAAAATATATATTATATTTCAGAAATCTGCCTAAAGCTTGATTTTCATGCATCCGTTATCTGACGATACGTTGATACGATATTAATTTTATTGGTTGAATTTAAAGACTTGATTAGTTAGAAACGGTTAACCAATCGAAGCCTTTAAATTCAACCAATAAAATTAATATCGTATCACCGTATCGTCGGACAACGGATGCATGAAAATCAAGCTTAAGGCTTAGCCAGATTCTGTCGTCTTAGCCACACCCAAAATTCCAAACACACCTGCTTTGATTAAGGTTTGCAGAGCTTCGGCATTTGCCATAAAATAGCGAGCAATTTGTCACAAAACCATATAAATTAAATATCACTGTAATCACAAAACTTCAGTCTATTTCCTTATTGTAACGGAATTTTAAATTATGGCTTTATTTTCGAGAAAATTTAGTCCAAACATAAGGAATATTTTGTTGATGTCTGACCATCACAATCTTAAAAATTAAGTTGTCTAAAAATGTGGTACAATACAAATATAGTATAATCCTTTATCTTTAATTTCCTTCTTCATTTGTCTAAAAATGCCTAGTTAGTTTTACATAAAACGTTAAACACCGAAAGCTTATTTTGCTACTTTTTTGGACTAGTGAAATAGACTCTTAATCTTTTTATTCAAAGCAGCGCATATTATGATCAAGTGGGCTTTGACTTTAACAGTTAAAATATTATAATTTAATTTTCCATAATGATTGTTTTTCTGTCATCATTCAAAAGTACACTTTGCGCATACATTAATCTTATTACACTTAAAAATAAAAATTACACGTGAAATTTTGTATTGTTAATAAATAAACGCTTTCTTTATTTTCTAAGATTTAAATAACGAACATTTAATATTAATTAATTAACACTTGTATAAATCACTACTAATTGATAGAACTTTTCGAGTTAATTATAACTTTCTATTTGCACTCATTCATATATTTTTTTCTGATCTATTTTTTTATTATATACTTATAGATTCATAACAATAAGTTTTTATTATTAACAGATTCGGCGAAAAATACGTTATTTAGGTGTGCACTGTTTTGTTTAAAAATTCCAATATCCTATAATGATAATTAAAGTTATGTGTAGGATACATTATTCTCAGAATATCTGTTTAATCAATATTAAGTAACTTTTTTATTTTTATAGGATTGTTCAACTGCCTCTAGAACGTATTTATAATAATGAGGAAAATGCATGTTTTTAAATAATGGTTTTAAAAAATAGTTCATATAATTACAAATTGAACAAAAAAAAATCGTTGATATCGGTTAAGAAATGCCTCTAATATAAAATAATTAAATATTGTTAATTTAAATGGCCGGGCAA